>NC_089745.1:40227989-40237989 GCF_040412425.1 Macrobrachium rosenbergii
CAAAACAACTCTCATTTAAAACAATGTTCCTTTTGAAATACCGAAGGAATATTAGCATTTTATTTCTCTGTAAAAAAAGAAAGCTATTGAATCGGCTTTGTCCGTCCGCCTGCACTTTATTCAGTCCGCACTTTTTCAGTCCGCCCTCAGATCTTAAAAGCCACTGAGGCTAGATGGCTGCAAATTGGTATGTTGATCATCCACCATCCAATCATCAAACATACCAAATTGGAGCCGTCTAGCATCAGTAGTTTTTATTTTATTTAAGGTTAAAGTTAGCCACAATCGAGCTTCTGGCAACGCTAAAGGATAGGCCACCACCGGGCTGTGGTTAAAGTTTCACGGGCCGCGGCTCATACAACATTATACCGAGACCACCGAAAGAGAGATCTTTCTTCGGTGGCCTTGATTATACGCTGTACCGGCTATACAGAAAACTTGATTGCGCCGAAGAGACTTCGGCGCATTTTTTACTTGTTTCCTTTTAGAGTTATTTGGAGTTGAAAAACATCCATTCTAAAACACACCTCTGGTCAATGATATTTTCATATTGCAATCATTTTGTCTAGGAGTTAATAGACCTTTCCTCTTAAAACAATTTTGGAGATGATGTAATTTTCCTTTAAAATAAGTCTGGAATCAATTGTTTACTCCCTATAAAAACTACGGACTTTATAGAATTTCTCGTCTGTTACAACTTTGAAGTTAATGCAATTTCCACCCTATAAAAGCTCCGGACTTTCTAGAATTGTTCCTCTATTACAACTTTGATGTTAATGCAATTTTCATCCAATAAAAGCTCCGGCCTTTATAAAATTGTTCCTCTATTACAACTTTGAAGTTAACGGAATTTTCTATGAAACTCCGGACTTTTAACATTTTCCCTTTATGACAATGTTTTTAGTCAATAGAATTTTCATCCTATATATACTCGGGATTTTATAGACTTTTTCCCCTATGGCAACCTTTTCGGCCTATAAAACCTTCACTTTCAACATTTTCCCTCTATGAAAACCTTTCAGTCTTTCAGCCTATAAAAACACCTGGCTTTATACAATTTTTCCTCTATGGCAACCTTTCAGTTAATACAATTCTCGATCTATAAAACCTTCACTTGCAACATTTTTCCTCTATGAAAACCTTTCAGTCAATGGAACTTTTAATCTATAAAACCTTCATTTTTAACATTTTCCCCTCTATGAAAACCTTTCGGTTAATAGAACTTTCAGTCAATAAAACCTTCACTTTTAACATTTTTCCTCTATGAAAACTTTTGCCAATAGATTTTTCAATCTATAAAACCTTCATTTTTAACATTTTCCCTCAATGAAAACCTTTCAGTCAATAGAACTTTCAATCTATAAAACCTCCACTTTTAGCATTTTTCCCTTTATGAAACCCTTTCAGTCAACAAAGTTCTCAGTCTATAAAACCTTCACTTTTACCATTTTCCCTCTATGAAAACCTTTCTGTCATTAGAAATTTCAGTCTATAAAACCTTCAATTTTAACATTTTCCCCTCTATGAAAACCTTCAGTCAATATAAATTTCAGTCTATAAAACCTTCAGTTTTACCATTTTCCCGCCATGAAAACCTTGCAGTTAAAATTTCCCTCCTACAAGGACTTTCGAGTACCAGAAAGCCATCATCAGGATCAAAGAAGGAAGCCGGCTGACTTTCCCAGCAGGACCTTAGCAAAGAGGCTAATTACCTCACCTGATATGCAACCCCTCCCCTCCCCACCCACCATCCTCTCCTCCCAGGAGCAAGATTGATGTCCTGAAAGTCCTTCAGGGAAGATGCCCCAAGAGCTCCCGCGAAGGACTCTTTCAGGATATCACAGACCAAACCCACGTGATGGCCAGGGGAGGTACTTCCTTTTTCCTAACCCTTCGAGAGGTTGTGTCTCGTCTCGAAGGATTTTGTTTGTCTTTGATGATGCCGGCGGGAGTGACCACAGAGACAGCAGTCTTTATTAAGGCTTGTCACTGTATTTTTAATTTAGTATTATGGAACAGAGGGGTTATACACAAATACGAGTATAATAACATGACTGGCAGTGTGTCTGTGTATGTCTGTGTGTACATTATCTGTTTACTTCTTAAATACATATGTATGTAAGTATGTATACATACAAATGTATTGAAGAAGTGCATGGATAATGAGTACACACACATATGTAAATATATATATATATATATATATATATATATATATATATATATATATATATATATATATATATATATATATATATATATATATATATATATATATATATATATATATATATATATATATATATACATATATATATATATATACATATATAGTCTCCTTGCAAACCTGCAACCATAAATTTACCCCAGTTTTGCAATTATATAATCAAACGCATCAAACCGAATGAAACAAAAAAAAAATGTTAAAAAGTCCTATCGTAAGACGCACAAATAATAATGCAGCGAAGATAATGGTCTTCCTTGAAAGAAAGAAAAAAATGAAGAACTTGAAAAAAGAAAAAATACGAAGAACTTGATACAAGCCACAAATAACAAGAGATCCTTGAGGTTTTTCAATCGCCATCCGAGTGACCTTAGAAGCAGCCTTCAAAAACCCTTTTTCAGGAGGTCATCTTAGCATGCCACGGGCGGCGACTGCTTCTAAGGGTATAATGACTGTTGTGTTTTCTATCGCCTTCTCTCTTCTCCTCTTCTCTCTTTCGGGCGGTAGGAATCACAGACCTCCCAAGGTCGATGCCATTCGGTCTAGAATAATTATAATTCCTCGTCGTTTCACCGAGATTATTCTGTTCTTATCTATCTCTGTTCCTTTTGTTGGAATGTAAAATTTTGGAATATAAAATTTAGGCTAAAGGCCAATCGCTGGGACCTACGAGGTCATTCGGCGCTGAAAGCGAAATTGAGAGTGAAAAGGTTTGAAAGGTCTAACTAGAGGAAAATCTCGCAGTTGCACTATGAATCAACTGTTAAGAGACGATGCAAAGTAAGACAGAAGAAAGAGAATATGAACGTAGGTTCTGTAAAAGGAATGAAAAGTTTTGCAGCTAGGGCCCGTTGGAACGCCGCGGCAAAGAACTTTAAGCAATGCCTACAGTGCACCATTTGAGGCACACTGATGGCACTAGCCACCTATGGGGAATGTTCATTCTGTTGATTTTAGTATTATTCGGAAGGAGAGGAACACAGGAGTTCGGATTTTTACTCAGTTCCGTTAAGAGAGCAACATTATGATTTTATATATATATACATATAAATATATATTTATTATATATACGTATATATCCCAACACTGGTAAAATGTTAAGAGATTCAACCTCAAAAGGTAACGGTTCTCCACGGTTAGTGCCTGTACCGATTAGCTATGCCTGGACAGCGAGTAAAGGGGTAATTTTTATCTCACATTTTTTCATTTGAGGGTCAAACCGAATCCTTCCAAAGGTCGTCTTCTCTTACACGTATAATCGATCATAAATTACGCGTAAATTACTTTCAGCCTCCACCAAAGCAAAACTTAATTTTCAGTTATCAAAATGATGATGATAATGATTATTCTACACCAATTTTGTGACAGACTACAGAAAAAAAAGTGGGATGAAATTTTCAATTATCAGACCTATTATTATCATTATTATTATTATTATTATTATTATTATTATTATTATTATTATTATTATGCACACCAATTTTGTGGCAGACTGCATTAAGAAAGTGGGATGAAGCACTCTGTTATCAAATCTATTATTATTATTTATTATTATTATTATTATTATTATTATTATTATTATTATTATTATTATTATTATTATTATATTCTGCACACCAATTTTGTGGCAGACTGCATTAAAAAAGTGGGATGAAATTTTCTGTTATCAAATCTACTACTACTACTACTACTACTACTACTACTACTACTACTACTACTGCTACTATTATTATTACTATTATTATTATTATTATTATTATTATTATTATTATTATTATTATTATTATTATTCTACACACAAATTTTGGGCCAGACTACATTAAAAAAAGTGGGAGGAAATTTTCAGTTATGAAAACTACTACTACTACTAATACTACCACTGTCATTATTATTATTATTATTATTATTATTATTATTATTATTATTATTATTATTATTATTTTACACCATCAACTTTGTGGCAGACTACAGTAAAAAAAAGGAATATGAAATTTGGAGAAACTTCACACTACAATACTTTTATTCCATAAATTTATATCTTGGAAATTTTGATGACATAGCTGCGTAACTTGTCATCTGACTGGAGATTTGCCATATTTTCTATATTTTGTCAAATTACGCCGGCAAATGAAAGCTATTAAATTTAACGACAATTCGTATGCATGCCTGGTTGTCGGGGCCACGTTTATATAAAATTTGATATAATTTTAAGACTACGGGTTCGATTTTGTTCAAATTTCATAGCAGGCTAACGTAGACACGGGTTCTATTGTGTCACATGACATGGTGGCCATAATGGATTTTTTGACAACGTAAAAAGGTCTTCAGAATTGCTAATGGAAAAATGTCGCATTTAGGATGTACTATCTAAATAAAAGGTGTTAATCTGTCAATTCATATCCAGATCAGATGGTGACGATCATATTAACATGGTCACGTCTCTCTCTCTCTCTCTCTCTCTCTGTATATATATATATATATATATATATATATATATATATATATATATATATATATATATATATATATATATATATATATATGTTACAGTCAACACGCGTAATCAGTCATTACGCGTAATGACTGAAATTTCAGTCATCACGCGTAATGCACTTAGGACATTTGATCCCCCAGGAGCTAGTACTAAACACGGCGAAATACATTTTGACCCCAGGGACTAGTACTAAACCCGGCGAAACAGTGTAGGTGACTCACTGTTTCGCCGTGTTTAGTACTAGCTCCTGGGGGATCAAATGTCCCCTAAGTGCATTACGCGTGATGACTGAAATTTCAGTCATTACGCGTAATGACTGATTACGCATGTTGACTGTAATTTTATTATATATATATATATATATATATATATATATTATATATATATATATATATATATATATATATATATATATAGGCCTATATATATATATATATATAATTGTTACGTAACAAGGTGACCATATTATACGAGTATATGCTACACGTAGCACGGGCATATAGGGGTAATTAACAGATGTTAATTTCACGTAAGTTCTTATTCAAAATAGGATTTAGCGATGAAACTATATATTTTTTATTGATATTTTCATCTCTACAGAACACCAACGCATGCGCACTGGGAAACCACATCCACCAGGAATATTTTCACCTTCGCTTCAAGTCCATCGACGAACCTGTACTCTCTCTCTCTCGTAATACTGCCACGCTGCAATCACCACTATGAGAACTTTGGTTTCAAAAGAGTAGTAAGCCCAGTTCTCGTGAAAAGACAATTAAATAAAAGCATTTCCATCTCCTGGTAACTTAATTTTTTCCTTCTCCTGCGCCTCTCTCTGTTTTCGTCTCTTTATTTGTTTAATTTATCGTCAAGGTTTTTAGTCTTCTGTAAAATAAAACTATTGTGCCTTATTTATCTGTCCGTCCGCACTTTAGTTCCTCGTTGGGTGAGTGGGTTCCGTTCTCAGCTAGCACTCTGCTGGCCGCGAGTTCGAATCTCCGACCGGCCAATGAAGAATAAGAGGAATTTATTTCCGGTGATAGAAATTCATTTCTCGGTATGATGTGGTTCGGATTGCACAATAAGCTGTAGGTCCCGTTGCTAGGTAACAAATTGTTTCTTAGCCACGTAAAATAAATCCAATCCTTCGGGCCAGCCATAGGAGAGCTGTTAATCTGCTCAGTGGTCTGGTTAAACTAAGGTATACTTAACTTCTCCACACTTTTTTCTGTCCGCCTTAACATCTTAAAAACTACTGAGGCTAGAGGGCTGCATATTGGTATGTTGATCATCCACCCTCCAATCATCAGACATACCAAATTGCAACCCTCTAGCCTCAGTAGTTTTTATTTTTTAAAGTTAAAGTGAGACCACCGAAAGATAGATCTGGTTTTCGGTGGCCTTGATTATAGAGACCACCGAAAGATAGATTTACGCTGTAGCAGCTGTGCAGAACGCTTAATTGCGCCGAAGAAACTTCGGCGCATTTTGTACTTGTTAATTGTTTCGTTAACTTCAACCTAAAACTTCAGTCAACGAACGAAATCTTTAGAGCACGTCTGTGATAAAAAGGTGAAGATTTGCGAAGCCAAAAAACGAACATATGACCAAGATATAAAAGTCATTTGATCTGCATTTCTCAAGAGAAACAAAATACAAGTTCCTTGTTGCTCTAATTTGATTTAACTCTTTTGACTTTCTTTAGCTGTTGCTAACTGAAAGATCCCCTTTCAAAAGAAGTCTATGGAGAGACGCTATTGACGATATCTGATAAAGATTTGAACTCATTATTTATCAGTGTTTTATCTTCATGACTTCTGTCACTGCGCGTATCAGTAAGCTTAACCTATTTGCCACCGGCAGTGAGTCACTGAGTACTAAAATCAGTCTTGAGAAAACTATTGCGCCGGCTTTGTCTATCGGTCCGCATTTTTTCTGTCCGCACTTTTTCTGTCCGCCCTCAGATCTTAAAAACTGCTGAGGTTAGAGGGCTGCAAACTGGTATGTTGAGCATCCACCCTCCAATCATCAAACATACCAAATTGCAGTCCTCTAGCCTCAGTGGTTTTTATTTTATTTAAGGTTAAAGTTACCCATAATCGTGCCTCTGGCAACGATATAGGCCAGGCTACCACCGGCCCGTGGTTAAAGTTTCATGGGCCGCGGCTTATACAGCATTATACCGTGACCATGTTCGGTGGCCTTGATTATACGATGTACAAAAAACTCTATTGCGGCGAAGAAACTTGGGCATTTTTACTTATTAATTTTAAGTGTTTCAATGCACTCGTTTAAAATGATAATAATAATAATAATAATAATAATAATAATAATAATAATAATAATAATAATAATAATAATAATAATAATTAGAAATTACTAATAGCAGCATGAGTCTTGTAATGGAAAACAAACCACAGTTATGTATGGGTGCAAATATGTCTAAAAATAAATCTATACAGAGAGCTTTCTGGAGTTTGTTCGATTCCCCTTTTCAACAGATTCCCGAAAGCTCTCTGTAGAGATTTATTTTTAAATATATTTGTACCCATCCCTAACTGTGAATTTCTTTCTCCAATAATAATAATAACAAACAACAACAACAACAATAATAATAATAATAATAATTATAATAATATAGGTAATTAGATTCTGTGTTCAAACACCGAAGCTTCATTCATTTTGAAAGACCAAGTAAGTGACTGAATTTCGATAAGTCGTGTTATGTAATTCGTAATGAAATGAGAAACAGGTAATTGGATTCTGCGACATTTTGGAAAAGGTACATTTAGGTGAATGTAAGTTTAAATCGAATGATCACCTTTAAATTACATTAAAATTCTTTTTTGCCGGATGATCATTTCTCTTTTTCAATAAGCGGACGAATTTTGATAACTGAACATTATATCGAGAGATTACCTTTAAGGTGCATTAAAATCCTGCTTTTTTACCGGATGCTCATTTACCTTTTTCAATCAGTGGTTGAATTTCGATAAGCCAAGGTATATATGTAATTCATAATAAAAGGAGGCATAGGTGATTATGTTCTACATCATTTTAGGAAGGGTAAACTAACATCAATAGAAGATTATATCGAGAGATTACCTTTAATCTTTATTTAAGATTCCCCTTTCTACCAGAGGATCACTTCCCGTTTTCCCGGGTAGGATCGCTAGGTTACGTCTTAGTCACCAGTTGTTCTTATAATTATATTTCCAGTCAGTACAGCATAAATAACCATACTGAAACCACCATGGATGCCCACAATCGACATTTAAAATAAATCAGCATTTCCTCGTTATGATTTTAAGTAAGTATGTGATGCTTCCGGTCATTTTTAAAGGTTCCAATGGGCATTGCTTTTAAAAAAAACTGATAAAAATGTCAATAACTCGCAGATGTCATTTTATCAACTAATTAAGTTCACTGATTCGTCTTATCGACAAGAGCTAACGAAGAGTCACACGCGCTGTTACACGTGTTTACATAGATGCATACATGCATAAATACACAAACATATAAACACATGTATAGTATATATACATAAATACATACATACATACATATATACATACATATATATATATATATATATACATACATATATATATATGTATGTATATATATATATATATATATATATATATATATATATATATATATATATTATATGTTGATCACTGGGCTTATGTATCAAATGCATCTGATACATAATCCACTTTATATATAAACTGATGATATATAATCCACTTTAGGTGAAAGAAGGACAGATTCAGTAGAGCTTTTCTAAATGTGGTCCATTGAATCGACCCCATTTTGAGGTCCACATCTGGCACCTCAACCCCCCTTCCCTCGCTCCCCCTCAACAGCTTATCTAAACCAACCAACCAGGAAACAGTCTCGTCAAAATAACCAGGCCTACTTCCTTTTATTTTTTTATTCTTACTTGTCAAGGCACCATAAGGCTTACTTTTTCAGTGAAGAAACCTCACAGAGAAGTTATATAAATCCTACAAATCCGTATTTTGGTGTTTACTTAATACAAAGCAAGTAAAAAACATTACCGCTACGATGAGAAAAGACGGTCCGGGAAGAATGTTACACAACCACTATGCAACATTTAATCCTTATGTGTGCCATAGGAAATTAATTATCAATTAACTCTGTGGTCGTATACTTGTATGTGTATATAAACACTGCCACCTTTTGTAAGCGTATGCGGATTATGTTTGCGTTGACTTGTTGTGTAAACGGAAGTATACATTTGCGTTGTATTACTGTGTAAACTTATGTGTATATTTGCGTTATTTTCTTGTGTAAGCTTATGTGTATATTTGCGTTGTCTTTCTGTGTAAACACAAATGTACATATGCATTGTCTTTCTGTGTAAGATTATGTGTATATTTGTGTTGTCTTTCTGCGTAAACGGAAGTGTACATTTGTGTGGTCTTTCTGTGTAAGATTATGAGTATATTTGCGTTGTCTTTCTGTGTAAACGCAAGTGTACATTTGCATGGTCTTTCTGTGTAAGATTATGCGTATATTTGCTTTATCTTTCCTCGTAAACATATGAGTATATCTGCATTGTTTTCCTGTATAAATGTATATGTATATCTGAGTTGTCTTCCTGTGTAAAAGTATGTGATTACTGTGTACATTTGCATTTGAGATTTGTTGTCTTCTGTGCAAATGTATGTGCATATTTGAGTTGTCTTCCTTTGTAGACGTATGTGTATATTTGAGTTGTATTCCTGTGTAAATGTATGGGCAGGTTTGAGTTGTCTTCCTGTGCAAATGTACATGTATATCTGCGTTGTCTTCTAGTATAAATTGTATGTATATAATTGCATAGTCACTGTGTGTCATCGCAATTGTGTATTTGCGTTGTCTCTCTGTGCAAACGTATGTGTATATTTGCACAGTCTTTATATAAATGCATGTGTATATTTGCGTTGTTTGTCTGTGTAAACGTATGCGTATGTTTCCGCTGTCTTTATGTAAATGTATGTGTATATTTGCATTATTTGTCTTTGTAAGCATATGTGTGAGTCGGGGCATTATCTCTGTGTATGCGTAAATGTTTAAATGCTTATATATGTGTGTGTATGTGTTGTCTTTGTAGCAGCGCATGCGTACATTCACGTTGCCTCGTCTAAACAGGAAGTGCAAAGCGCTGTTTTCCACTTTCATTTTGACCAAAATGAAAGGCAGAAGAAGAAGAAGAAGAAAGAAGAAGAAGAAGAAGAAGAAGAAGAAGAAGAAGAAGAAGAGGATAAGGCAAG
>NC_089745.1:40242989-40262989 GCF_040412425.1 Macrobrachium rosenbergii
ACAAAATTATTTGCATACACAGACAGACCCACCCATTTGCTTTCTTCATTTCGTTCCATCGCAATATCAACTGTTCTACCTTCCGAAATAGTGAATACAGCTCTTATCTGCGAATGAACTACAGGGATTACAGAAGGTCGGAACAAGTTCTTTACGCATTCGAGACCAATACAGCAATAATGGAAAACACTTACTAACGAATATTCTACTGAGTGGCTTAGGCTATTAAACGTGTTTTTGTATCACACTGATGATAGTGAGACATACTAAAAAAACTACTGTGTTTTTTTGTATGTTTAAACGTGTTTTTGTATCACATGGATAATCACACACTATAAAAAATTCCTGTTTTTTGTGTTTAAACATGTTTTTGTATCACATGGATAGCCACACACTATGTACATGGATGATGGTCAGACATACTAAAAAAATCCCGTGTTTTTATTGGTTTTTATGTCACGCGTACATTGCCGAAAAAACTGATAATAATGAACAATTAAGATATAAAAACACTCCTAGGTTTTTGTGTGTTTATGTCACATGTACACTGCAGAAAGAACTGATAATAATGAATAAATAAGACACACTAAAAAACTTCTGGTTTTTTGTGTGTGTTTATGTCACAGGTACATTGTCAAAAGTACTGATAATAAATGAATAAATAAGAATAAATAAATGAACAGAAATTCCCTTACTAGATGGACCATAATGACTCGATAAGATTACTGAATAGATAGGTTGAGAAATACACAGGTGTGTTAAAAGCTACAGAGTGAATGACCAGGTAAGCGGATAGGTCTGTGAACGTAGGGAAAATGGCACATGATTGATTGATTGATTGCTTTATGGTTGCTAAAACTGGCGTCACAACACCTAGGTTATTCAGAGAGAATGGAATACAAAATTTAGGCTCAAGGCCAAGCGCTGGGACCTATGAGGTTATTCAGCGCTGAAACGGAAATTGACAGTAAAAAGGTTGAAAGGTGAATAGGAGGAAAACCTCACGATCGCACTATGAATTGTTAGGAGAGGGTGGAAAGTATGATGAAAGAAAGAGAATATGAAAGGAGGTACAGTAAAAGGATCTAGGCTATTGTCACTGGAAAAAAACTCTCCACGATCAAAATCATAAATAATAAAAAAAGATTAATATTACCTGGATTGTTGGTCTGCGAACAGACCAAAAAGGTGCAGATTGAAGCGTCTGAAAGAAAGAAAGAAAAATAAGAAAATAAAAATAAATGACAACGCTTGCGATTTGCTTACGTCAAAATCTGTCGAGATATTTTCACCATGGCTGACAATTCACTTTCAAAACCCATTCAATTTCCTTCAGTAAATACTCATACGTTAATTCACCGATGACAATGGTGTGATTAAATGATGATGAGACTAAATGAAGAGACTGAATGATAAGACTTAATTACAAGACTGAATGATGAGACTGATTATCTTATTATCGGAAAATGCATGAAGGAATAAATAGAATGTGTACGACATTTCCATAAGTAGCAATGAATTTTGTCTGTCAAGTTACTGATATTTGAAATATTCTAGAAGGTAAGAAAATCTCAAGATAATGCTAGAGAGAGAGAGAGAGAGAGAGAGAGAGAGAGAGAGAGAGAGAGAGAGAGAGAGAGAGAGAGAGAGAGAGAGAGACTGCTGGAATTCGGTCGATATAAGAAGTGGAAGAAGACGAACTGAATTCAGTTTAAAAAGAAAGAAGTACCAGAGCGACTGCGCAAAGTATCGTGATAGACTGACTCCTCTCTCTCTCTCTCTCTCTCTCTCTCTCTCTCTCTCTCTCTCTCTCTCTCTCTCTCTCTCTCTCGTACAGTTTCTTCTGTTGAAACGAGACATTTTTTGTTCTGTTCCAGCTGAATTCTGAGCCGTGGCCATGCTGAAATAAACTCGATGGACATTTTGCCGTTCAAAAGATCAGAAGTTGATGTCATGTTGCAAGCAATGAGAACGCGTTAAGAAGAAAACTAATGTATTTCGAAAGGTAGTTTGTTATATATACAGATTACTCTGGTTTATAATATGTAAGCGAATGATTCGTTATCTAATTAAGAGGGAATTGAATATATATATATATATATATATATATATATATATATATATATATATATATATATATATCATTTATATATGCATATGTATGTGTACATTCATTTATATATATATATATATATATATATATATATATATATATATATATATATATATATATATATATATATATATATATATATATATATGCATATATACATGAATGTACACACACACACACACATATATATATATATATATATATATATGTATATATGTATATATACTCTGTATACTCAATTCCCTCTTAATCAGATGACGAACCATTCGCTTACATATTATAAACCAGAGTAATCTCCTTAAAACGAAAACATGTTACTATAGGGTGTTATGAGAGAGAGAGAGAGAGAGAGAGAGAGAGAGAGAGAGAGAGAGAGAGAGAGAATAGAAGTCTTCTAAGAAACGGCCAGAGACAAGCCTCCAAAAGGATGAGGAAAAGGTCATGGGAAAAAATGCGAAGAATTTAATAAAGTGTGACCCGCCACCACCAACAGAAACGCAATATTATTTTCACTCTTCAGTATTGGTTCTCAGTCTTCTTTATCCTTTCCAGTATTGCCTCTCACTCTTCCAACGCTTCCGTAGAGAAATTTCGTTAAGGAAGGATACGGAGAATAACAGGTAGAGGAAGGGGAAATTTCCACTGGAAAAATAATGGTTTTTAATTCGCATTTCAAACGCACCTTCGACTGTCCTTCCAAAAATCCACGTTTAAGATTGCAAAAAGCATCAAGACGTCTGTGACGTCACTGACGTAGGATGACGTCGCATGGCCTTCCGTGCTGCTTGCATTTAATGACTGATGATTTACAAGCACGTTAAACGCGCGTCACAATGCGAAAGGTCTTCGACTTTGGTATTGTCTACGTATTCTTAAGATGTCGAATTTCACGTTTCTTGCTTGACCATATTCCTGTGCTTTTGGTTCTGCCTATCCCAGCGGTTCAAAAGTTAGGTTTTTTACTCGTTGTCGAATCTACGCCGCCTGAAAGGTTTGATCAGGCCTTGAGATTCGGCAGGACCCCCTACCTGGACACCTTGTGGTCTGTGCGTCAGGTGAAATCCTCGTGAACTGTCTGGAGGGACCTGATTTAAATTCCAGTTTGATTACAAATCCTCCCTGTGAATGACAACGGGCTGATTGAGTGCCGTGCGATAAGTACATTTGTTACTGTGACTGATTTGATGAAACTGAGCCTGTCAAGCCAAGCACTGAGACACTGAGACACTTTCTAACATTCAGCTGGTAAGACGATAAAAACAGGGAGTTGGAGTGGTTGGACAGCAAGATAAAGAGATTCAGAAAATGAAGTACATGAAGTACCAGGATCAAAAGGTGGAACTGGGAGAAAACCCAACAGTTGGACCAAGAAGTAATAGTTAGAGAGGGGATAGACAGTAAGATGGAAGAAAGGAAGCGGGAACGGAGGTACAGTAAAAGGTTAAAAAGTGGTTGCAGCTGGAGGTCGAAGGGACGCTGCGTACACCCTTTCGTAAAGATGCTTACGGTGCAACACGTGGGGTGTACTGATGGCACTGCCCCATGAGGGGACTAAATTAGTTTTACGGTCTGCAGACAACTTGGCTTCTGGGGTACAGGTTACTGTATATTTGGGGGAAGTAAGATAATTAACAATATGATCTTCCTTCTTAAAAGGGGAAATTAATTAAACCTGTAATATTTCTAACCTCTCCATGAGTGCAGCCTCCAGAGAGCACTCGATACCTAACGAAAGTATACAGATGTTATAAACACATGTAGGAAACTTATGACATACATATCACAAACATGTTGATAACAAGTTAGGACTACCAATAAATCGCTGTATTTTATTTAAACTTTTTGATGTGTGCGCAATAAGTTGCCAGAGTGTGTTTACGATATGTTTTTACTGCAGTGCACGTCACCTCCACAGATCGCTTACCCAGAATGAGGAGCAGCGAATGTTCCAAAGGAAATCACTTTCTGGATTTCGTGCAGGATCGAGCGACCATCTTTTAACTATAGCGCCGAAAAACATGGTAAAATTGATGGCTAAATTAAAAACTTCATAATAATAACCCTCAAAAAAGGAAATTAAACACTAGACTATAAAATTATTTCGAAAATGATCCGTCGCATTTCCCCCATGGTCTTACAAACCCGATATTTCTTTAAACGGAGAATTAGTTGGAAATTATAAAAGGGTTTTCCAACTTAATATCTACAAGGGTTCCATACAAAATTTCCCCGAGAATGTACACACACACACACACACACACAAACATTTTAATGTGGTATCCCCTTGCATCGCTATTGTGTTGATTATAACATAGCTGGGCTCAAAATCTATTGAAAAACAGTAGCGTTGCAAATATTTTAATAACGTGGGTTTAAGATGCCAATAAACCACTATACCGCGAATCATAACTTGTTGAAATAAAAGGGACAAATTTGACAAGCATTTATTTTTGTTGTATGGTAGTACAAATGTTTTAGGTGCGTAACTTCAGTATTGATTGGGGCAAAGTAGTGCAATAAAATGGATGGTATTTAATTAGTATATTACAAAAAATGCTAGTACTAATAATACTCTCTCTCTCTCTCTCTCTCTCTCTCTCTCTCTCTCTCTCTGCAACATTATCAGCTTCTAAACTCACATCCTCAGCCATTTCACCACATGTCACACACACACACACATTCTCTCTCTCTCTCTCTCTCTCTCTCTCTCTCTCTCTCTCTCTCTCTCTCTCTCTCTCTCTCCCCACTTCTGACTGCGTGTCTTATCTACTGCATTATCTTATCGTTGATATGAAGAATAAATGAAACTATCTACTGATAATCAGATTATTCTCAGTACAAGACATTAATAAGGTTACTTTAGGCCGGAGAACATAGATTCAACCCTCACCCCTGTACGTTAAAGTTAGGCCTACGACAGATTTTGTCGACTGTAATGTAGTGAATTTGTATTGAAGAATATAAAGCAAGTCTTTCTGAACAGGGTATTTGTCTTAGATCCGGACTGGAATGGAATATAGAATATAGGCCAAAGGCCAAGCGCTGGGACCTATGAGGTCATTCAGTGTGATAGGGAAATTGAGAGTAAGACAGTTTTCAAGGTGTAATAAGGAAATCCTCGCAGTTGCAATATGAAACAGTTGTTAGGATAAGGTGGAAAGTCAGATGGACGAAAGAGAATATGAAAGGAGGAACAGTAAAAGGAATGAAAGAGGTTGTAGCTAGGGGCCGAAGGGACACTGCAAAGAACCTTAAGTAGTGCTTACAGTGCATCATGTGAAGTGCACTGACGGCACTACCGCATTACGGGGGTGTCATGTGAGATAACACGAATCTAGAAAGAAACATCTAGCAAACTGTACATATGGGTGTACGCAGACATAGTTTATTTACTGTATAAATTATCAAAAAAATCCCCGTCAACGTATTTACCAAGTATATACCTATGAGGTACTCACTAATACACAGAACTTGTCGATAAGCACGTATTTACGTTAATTCGCATATTTAGTGACGTTATTATGCGCTCAAACGTTTCAAACAAAATCCAAAAAAAACTAAAGTCTAAATTTCCCTTCGCTCTGTGAGTCATTGCCATCCTGACATTTGCAAGCAAGTCAGTCGCTTTCATTTCTTAACATTACCGATACTGCCTAAGGGTTGAATATTATTATTTCTCAATATGTTACGAATCTACATTATTTACACAATTTCGGTGTTAAGCTCGGTCAAAATGAGTAATATTTTTTACATTTCTTAATATTGCCGATACTACCAAAGGCTAGAATCTCATTACTTCTGAGTATGTTGCGAATCTGCATTAGCTAAAGAATCCTGGTGTTAAAGTCGGTCAAAATGAGCAATATTTATGCAGGAGGAAGCCCAACTTAACCCGACAACACCGACGGAGTTTCAGTTTTGTAACTAAAACGCAACAACTGCTTCGCGAACACTGATCTGAACCGGTTTTCATCATTGGTATTCTGCTTACGTGATCTTCTAAACTAGAATGTAACAGAACACGGAATTTATAAAGAGAAGAAATTCTGGAAAAGTCCGCGAGTTCTGTGAGGTTTGTCCGATGAACGCTTCGTCAAAACTGTAAGTGTTTCTGAGTCGAAAAAAGACATGTGTTGATTTTCTTGATATTAAAATAATTATAAAAACATACATATATAATATATAAATATAAATATATACAAATAAGTAATATACATATATATATACATATATATACGCATATATATACATACACATATACCTTTTTTATGTTTATGAGGCAGTTTTCAAATACAATTCAAATATTCTTCAGTAAGAAGTCTTCACGTCATGTATATGTTATCTGTCTATTTCACGAGGTAGCGGGGTGCTAACATATAGTTGACATAACTGTTTGAATTCACTTTCTAAATCTTTTATTCTTTTCTGGCCAAACAGGAGGTGCACTGTAGGCATTACTAAAGATTCTTTGTAGCGTCCATTCGCAACCACATCTTAGTCTTTTACTTCACCTCCATTCCAGCTTCAGTTCTTCAGTCTTGCTGTCCAACCCCTCTACATATTACTTCCTTAGTATTACTTCTTAGTGCAACTGTACTTCATCTCCTTGAGATTCTGGATCTACTTAACTTGCTGTCCAACCACTCCAACTCCCTCTTTTAGCCTCGTGTATCCTTGATAGGGAGGCGGTTCTCCTCAACAAAATTTAAATCGTATACACATGTAGTATGTGTGTATGTATGGGTAGTATACATGACCAGATATGATTTTATATATATATATATATATATATATATATATATATATATATATATATATATATATATATATAGTTTACATATACACAAATAAATTTAAAATTAGTTTCATATGAGAAATATCTAAAAAATTATATATATATATATATATATATATATATATATATATATAATATTTCCTTTTAAATTTATGTAGTTCTCTTTCAGATTCCTATATTTTTAATTTATTACGGCGTCAGTAACCTAGATGCCGTCACGCCAGTTTTAGTAACCATAATCACAATCAATCAATCGCTTGAACTCCTGAAGTTCCAGTTGCACGACATCCTCTGGAAGGCTGTTCCACAGTCCAGCGGTGTGGGGAATAAAGGACCTCTGGAATTTTGGAGAAGTTCGACAGCGAGGCACATTTACTGCATACTGGTGCTGCTGTTCAGCGAATCTGGTTGCCCTCGGAAGGAAAAGGGGACCAGGGATCAATTGTGAATGTGAAAGATCTCATTTTGAAAAAGAGAAGCTTTTGCCTTGTATGTCCGACGAATCTCTGCGTGTATGCGTTTATACTCACTATCAGTTGACATTAGACCAGGATTACAAATTATGTCCTTTGTATTCAGCACTTTAGCTTATACTGTATGTATATATACATATATATATATATATATATATATATATATATATATATATATATATATATATATATATATATATATATATATATGTATATATATATATACATATATATATGTATATATGTACAGTATGTATGTATGTATATATATATATATATATGTGTGTGTGGGTGTGTGTGTGTGTAGATTTCTATCACAGGATTACTGACGCAATATAAAATATAAACAGAGCATACGACCACGAAGATCTTGAAAAAACAGAATGTAAGATCTTTCACCTTTATTCTAAGGCGACCATTTTAAATGCATGCATAAATCTGTTACTTTTAAGAAGTTCTCTGGGCCTGAAATACCTCTCTAGGATTAGCTCAGGCAACAGGATTAACCAAGGAGAGTAGAAGGATATTCAAAAGGACGACTGAGATCCTTTAAATCCTTTAGTTTCTCTTTTAAGTCTCCTTCGACCATCATGTGCAGAGAGGTGTCGAGAGTATATTAACCTGTGCTTTATCAACACCATTTTCCTAATTTACCTGTTTTAATGCAGGCTCTATGAGATTTCATAAAATTATATTTTTACATCTTGTAATATTTCTCTTGAGCCAGTAATTCATTCTGTGTGATTTCTCACATTATTGTTCCAATTACCATCAAACTATATAACACAATAATGACTACAACTGATAACCTCGTACTTGATGTTATATTCCTAAGTTAGCTGTACGAATGCGGGCTCTGTGAGATTTCTGAAATTGATATTTTTGCATCTGTTTACATTTCTGTCGAACCAATTCAATATATGTGATTATCCATAAGACACAATAGTTCCAGTTTACATCAAACTGTATAACACAATAATTACTACAGCTGACAAGTCAAGTTAAAACCGTAAAAATTATATCAAGTTCAAAAAGAAGTTCAGAATAACCCACTATTACCTCCAAGCTTCTTTATAAGACAAAAATACATTTCAGAATAACCCAATATCAACTATAACTATTATGAATTCCACAACACCATAAACTTGGATTCCCCAGAATGAGGAGAAGGGGAGAAGGAGGGGGGAACGAGGAGAATTGACGTCAGTTATTTTTTGGAGGGGCGATGGAGCGAGACGACTATATTCGGATGCGAACTTCTGTGCAATAAAGATTGAACTCCTGATTAAATCTTTGGTCAATATAAGCGGTTGAGGCTGGTTCGTGTTAACGTAATACGGCTGGTTTTCGGCAAATTGTCTTTATATCTGCATGAACTGAATACAGAATTGAATATAGAATTGAATATAGAGTTTAGGCCAAAGGCCAAGCACTGGGACCTGGTCATTCAGCACTGGAATGGAAATTGACAGTAAAAGGTTTGCAAGGTGCAACAGGAGGAAAACCTCGCAGTTGCACTATTAACTGTTAGGAGAGGGTGGAGAGTACGATGGAAGAAAGAGAATAGGAAAGGAGGTACAGTAAAAGGAACGAAAGGGGCTGCAGCTAGGGGCCGAAGGCCATCTGCAAAGAACCTTAAATAATGCCTACAGTGCACCACGTGAGGTGCACTGACGGCACTACCCGCCCACGGGGTTTACATCTGCAAGATAATTTATTATCATCAAAATAGTTTAACCAGACCACTGAGCTGACTTTCAGCTCTCACAGGGCTGGCCCGAAGAATTTGAATGAAATACTGTACCGGGTCAAGGCCAGAGGCCAAGCACTGGGACCAAACAGGTCATTCGGTGTGCTGATGAATGAATGAAAATGAAACTAAAAACTGCACAAAGGCATGCGGTCTTACACTGAAACGCACGCACACAATAAATACATTTACTCATGTTTCCATACATATATACACTTAAAAGAAAAAAAGAAAAAATAAAACTCAGAATAAGTTAAGTAAAATTTGCACGACAAAGAGATAACAAAGTAATAATTTTTTTTAATAAAAATGCAAGATTTTCTAAAAAAAAAGGTAACAGTTATTTCAAACATAAATTCCAGCAAATGCTGTCCAAAGGTAACAGCTTATTTCTAATATGAATTCTAGCAACCGCTGTGGATTTACAGCGAATATCATCGGTAATTATTTTTCGAGATCTTTTGACAATACAACGTATATTATTTGGCATTTTATGTGTTACTTTCATATTTTAATTTCTTATTTCACATTACATAAAAGTTTTCTATAACATTATTTTTTACTATGACAATACTCATATTTTTGACTCTAATAACAATAATAATGGAAGAGACTGGTTTTATGATATTTTAACACAAAGACAAGATGATAATACATTATCTTATAAAAAGATATTTTAGCTTTCAATACCTTTAATCTAGATCCGATATCTTTAATAAAAACTTTTAGGTCATCGAATACTGTCCTGTTTTAGTCTGCTATTAAATACTTTCGTAGGGCATGTACATATATCTATAATATACATACATACATACAAAAGTGCGCGTACGCACACGCACAAAAATCACACATACACACACGCACATATATATATTTTATATATACGCATGTATATAAATATAAATATATATATATATATATATATATATATATATATATATATATATATATATATATATATATACATATATATGTTAGATACTATTAGCAAGAGGTCAGAAACTGATGTAAAAATTTCCACAAATCCACTTTTGAGAGATGAAGTAATGAGATGAGCATTCGCACAAACATTTCGCCCAAATTCAACGAAATTTAACTTAATTCAGCCTACACCTTTTATGTAACAATGTACCTGAATAAGGGAAACAGCAATAAAACATACATTAAACTGTAATGAGAGTAGAAGTGTCCTGGAAACCGATCATGGGAAGGTTGGAAATAATGGCATTTATTGACGAAGGACTGGACATGTTAAATCTTCATTCTGAGACTAATAAAGAAGCTTTCCCCTTTGAAATTCCGTGAACCCAATAATTACAGTTTACAAAACTACAGGGACAAACAGGACAGTATACTATTTACGGCGAGTGGGTCACACCAGGAGATAGATGCGAAATCTGTAACCTTGTTATATTCCACCTCTCAAAAATGATTATCACGGCCATGTGATTACAGGCGATCTGAACATAAAGAAGAATAGGAAACTCTGGTTGCTGTATGAAAGTTGGGCTGTCAAGCCAAGCACTGGGACCAAGGAGCCTCCTTGACTGGGGCACTTTCGGCCATTCAGCACTTCAGACAGTGGAAAGAAGTGGTTGGACAGCAAGGTAGAGAGATCCAGGAATTACGAGGATCTAAATCTGGAACTTGGAGAGCACCCACAGTTGCACTAATAAATAATAGTTAGAGAGGTTAGACAGCAAGACTGGAGAAATTAAAGGGGAATGGAGATGAAGTAAAAAGCTAAAAAGTGGGTGAAGCTAGGGGTCGAAGGGACACAGCAAACACCCTTTAGTAATGCATACAGTGCTCCTCGTGAGGTGCACTGACGGCAATACTCCCCTATGGTGGAATAACAAACATAAGGCACTTTAACCAAAGGAACTAACTACAGACGCTTAGAAACTATAAATTTGAGTATCATTAAAAAAATCTTGATTAGTTTGTCAGATGTTATTAACATGCAGCTTGAAAAGCAGGACTCTAGTAACTATATTTACTGTATATATATATATATATATATATATATATATATATATATATATATATATATATATATATATATTTATATATGTATATATATAATATATATATGAGCTTTTCAGTCGAGAAGCATGCTAAGTGCCATTTTTAATATATAATAAATTAAATTAAAAATACATTCACCCAGGATGGCGTTTGGCATGTTTCTCGACTGATAGCCTCACATATACAGTAAGTATATATATATATATACATATACATATATATATATATATATATATATATATATATATATATATATATATATATATATATATGCTCAATAAATATAGCTATTGGCAAATCTAGTTTGCAAACTTTTTATTTGTTAATATATATATATATATATATATATATATATATATATATATATATATATATATATATATATATATATATATATATTCCAAGGTATTCATCTTATCAATCAATCAATCCTACACATTCATCATTCAATCACTGCTTGTCCATCAGGAGACTTATAAGATCATATATACAGCAGGTGAGAGAGAGAGAGAGAGAGAGAGAGAGAGAGAGAGAGAGAGAGAGAGAGAGAGAGAGAGAGAGAGAGAGACTTGTCATGAGCGTTTCAAGGACATCTTTGGAGGTTCTGATAAGATGTCAATAGGTCACGTAATCAAGGTCGATCAACATGACGGAACCATGTCTTGCAAGACTAAACAATAATTAACCAACTTCACTATCAACGGTTTCAAGGATACATGGCCCTTCCCCCTCCCCACCCCCGTCTTGTGTTTTCCACAACACAAAGGGGCCAGGAACCTGAAAATGACTGATGCAAGGAGATATGCAATTTTGTCCTTCAAGATGTGATTTCATCAGATTTCTTGGTGGGATACTGGCACGATTCTGGCATACTTTAGGAACGTACTTTATTTATTGTAATGCCTTAGAAATATACTCAATCATTGTAATACTTTCGACATATACTCTTTTATTGTAATATTTTAGAAATGGACTCTTTTATTGTAATACTTTCGAAATATACTTTTTTATTGTAACACTTTAGAAATGTACTCTTTTATTGTAATACTTTAGAAATCTACTCTTTTTTCTTGTAATTTCTTAGAAATATACTCTTTTCTTGTAAAGCTTTTGAAATTTACACTTTTCTGGTAATACTTTAGAAATGTACTCTTTTATTGAAAAATTTAACTAAACGGCAGTGACTGATTTGATCCCAGTTAACCGCATCCAAACCTTTCCCGTGATTCAGTCTAGCCAAGTAGCTTAAAATCTGTGCTACCCAAAATGGGATGTTTATGGTTAGAGCCTACTTCGAAAGAGTTTACAAATTATAGAAATACATCTAACTAAATTCCAGTTACTGATGTTATCCCAATTAATTGTGTCTGGACCTGTCTTGTGATTCATTCTTGCTAAATGGCTTAAAATTCATGCAATCCAAAATGGGGTGATTATGGTAAAAGCCTAAGTTCATTCGGCAAAGTTACTTCGAAAGACTTTACAAATAATAGGAATTCATTCAGGTCGAGATAGAACTTAAGATATTGCTAAAGGGCTTAAAATTAGTGCTATCCAAAATGGGATTATTATGGTCTAAGTTCATTCAACTTCGTTACTTTGAAAGACTTTACAATAACAGGAATAAAGTTTAAGATACTGGAAGAAAAGCCACTGTTTAGTTCCCAAAGATTCGTGCTCGCAGGGTCATTGTGATTCCAAATACGGTCGAGCATTCCATAATTCATAACGGCGGCTCCTTTTGTTGTTGTTACGCTCACAAACTGCCTTTTAATGCGTTCCTGTCCGACGACTACCTTGTTGCTCACACGCGGCATTTCCTCGAACGAATAACGTTTTTTTAACCGTAAAATCGACCTTCGGTTTGCACTTGCATAACATCCAATTGCGTTGGCTAACGATCAAGATGTTGGGGAGAGAGTCTGCAAAGACTGTGCAACATATACTGTATGTAATGATTCAGTTTGTAATAATTTTCGCTCACTTTAAGGCGTTTTAAAAACTACTGTTTGTGTAATTAAAGGCTTGACTCATGGAATTTAGGCTGTCACACCAAGTGCTGGGGCACTTTCGGCCAGTCAGCGATTCAGACAAAGAAAAGAGAGTTAGAGTGATTGGACAACAAGATAAAGAGATCCAGAAAATAAAAGAGATTAACTACAAAGGATATAAAGCTGGAACTAGGAAAAAGTTTAGAGAGGATGGACAGCAAGGTTAAATAAAAGAAGCGGGAATGGAGGTAAAGTAAAAGGCTCATAAGTTGGTGGAGCTGGGCGCCGAATGAATGCTGCAAACACCCTTTAGTAAATGCCTACATTACACCACGAGAGGTGAACAGACGACACTTGCCCCCTGAAGATGTTGTAGAGCAAGTCCGCATAAACTGGACAATAGATAGATAAGGATTAATTTTCTTGAGGGCTTTTTAAAACCCTACTGTATAAGTAACTAAAGCTTTTTATGGGCTTGTGAAAATATGGAAATGTAGAGCAAGAAACAGCTTTAAGAAAGAGACAGACCTGCGTCATCGAGAAGCTGCAAGACCATCGTCTGTTGCCAAGGTCAGAGTTTAATTAATTTGGATCATGACAGAATGTTAATTAGCTCGAGGATGTTTGTCCTATTATCATCATTTCTCTCGCTCAGTCTATTTCGTACTTTATCAGACATAACTAATAGGCATAAGAATAATTAAAAGGAAAAGCCACAGCCAGGAGAATAAGTATATGCATATATTGCATATCTACAAAGCAGTAATATTATATATATATATATATATATATATATATATATATATATATATATATATAATATATATATATATATAATTTATAATTTATAATATGAATTTCCTATAGAAATCTAAATCTAATCTAAACCACAAAATGCGCAGAGAGAGAGAGAGAGAGAGAGAGAGAGAGAGAGAGAGAGAGAGGAGAGAGAGGGATGATGAAACGTACATTAGTATGATTGCATAATGCTGTTGAACCCCTTCAAACATCCAGGTGTTTGGACCACCCTCACGCACAGGTGTTCCATTTACATTCAAATTAAAAACACTTGTGGCAGAAAACTGTTCGTGTTCCACAAGAAATAACAGTATGAGAAATTTATATTACAAAAAAAAAACTATTGTCTCTCATGTTTTATCTATCTGTTTATTTATCAATTTGTAAATTTATCTTTTTTTCTAATAACTTATCTCTCCTTTCTGTATTTCCTATTATCTTCTGTAATTTCTCTCAAATGAACACCATAGTTTTTGGAAGCTTCAAGCTTAAAATCCCTATATTATTTTCCTGAGGACCTTTCAAAGGTTCTATTATTATTATTATTATTATTATTATTATTATTATTATTA
Source organism: Macrobrachium rosenbergii (assembly GCF_040412425.1). NCBI lineage: Eukaryota > Metazoa > Arthropoda > Malacostraca > Decapoda > Palaemonidae > Macrobrachium > Macrobrachium rosenbergii. Next base: position 40,257,510 of record NC_089745.1, read on the forward strand.
TTATTATTATTATTATTATTATTATTATTATTCAGAAGACAAACCCCTATTCATATGGAACAGGCCTGCAGGGGCCACTGACTTGAAATTCAAGCCTTCAATGAATACGGTGTTCATTTGAAAGAAATTACAGAAGATCATAGGAAATACAGAAAGAAGAGATCAATTGTTAGAAAACACGGATAAATTAACAAATTAATAAATAAGTAAATAGATAAAAAAAAATAATTTTTGAAAAGCACAAGTAGAACTGTGTTAGGGTAATGTATTGCATCTTCTCTTGAGCTTTTGAGGTTCTAATTGCACAACTGAATTTTGAAAGAGCATTCTGAGGTTTCGATTCCGAGGGCTAAGTTAAAACGTGCAAAAGCCAACATTATTTACCGTATAGAGAAGTCAATAAAAGAAATGGTGACCTCCGCACAAGGTCACCAGCTATAAATTTAGGCACTCAAGTATTGAGCAGACAAAAAGGTCTCTACATTGGAGAAAAATATTGAGCAGAGACAAACAAGGACTCGACCTTGGAGAAAAATATTGAGCAGAGACAAAAAGGTCTCGACCTTGGAGACAAATATTGAGCAAAGACAACAAGGTCTCGACCTTGGAGAAAAATATTGAGCAGAGACAAACAAGGTCTCGACCTTGGAGAAAAATATTGAGCAGAGACAAAAAGGTCTCGACCTTGGAGAAAAATATTGAGCAAAGACAACAAGGTCTCGACCTTGGAGAAAAATATTGAGCAGAGACAAACAAGGTCTCGACCTTGGAGAAAAATATTGAGCAGAGACAAAAAGGTCTCGACCTTGGAAAAATATTGAGCAAAGACAACAAGGTCTCGACCTTGGAGAAAAATATTGAGCAGAGACAAACAAGGTCTCGACCTTGGAGAAAAATATTGAGCAGAGACAAACAAGGTCTCGACCTTGGAGAAAAATATTGAGCAGAGACAAACAAGGTCTCGACCTTGGAGAAAAATATTGAGCAGAGACAAACAAGGTCTCGACCTTGGAGAAAAATATTGAGCAGAGACAAACAAGGTCTCGACCTTGGAGAAAAAGACCTCCACAAGCGTTGTCATATATTCTCTTCACACATCTTTGCTGAGGGCTTCGACCTTATATAATTACCTGGATACGAAGAAATAAATGATTACGCACGACCTTCTAAACAATACGCAGGTATTTATAAATTAAACGTCGGTGTTATGGAATGAAATCAGATTATACTTGACCCATTCAGTGATGGAACTGTTCAAGAATGGGCTAGATTCAAAAAAGACCTCAGGATTACGACTTAAGCCTTGTGCATTTCATGAGATGGCCAATATAAGACTTTCATTGAATCAAGGCTTCAACGTTAAAAAAATGAGTTAAGGAAGATTATTATTTTCTATCTCCAAGGACACGTAAGAGCGTATGCAATCTGCAGAAAATTAGTTAGAGGTGTACCCAAGGGCGGGAGACTGCTTACTTTTCCCCTTGAATCGAATATAATCCCTCTTCTGAAATTACCAAATACAAGAAACATATTAAAAGAAAATAATAATCATAACAGCAAGGTCGGCTGACAGTGCGGTGCCCACACAAAATAATGTGCTTGATAATAAATCAGAATCAAACTTGGAACTTGATATAAAAATAAAAAATTTTTAGAACAAATATATTCAAGAAATCTACATACAGTCTGGGAGCATCATACTCTCTCTTCAGTGTGGAGACACAAACATGACGTTCCGAAACTGTATTTGGATTTATTAAATATATTTGTTCACCAATTCGTGGTTTTTTCACGTATTATACTTGCCGGCAGAATCTAATGTTTACGGAATAACAGAGAAAGTAATAATACAGGATCATTTATATTAAAAAATAACACAAGATCATTTGACGCTCAGAAAAAGATGCCCAGAAACCGGAGAAAAAAACCTTCCCTAACTTTTATTTCTACATGAAGACGAAAATGTCTAAATATATCTGCATGCTTATCGATTCTAGATAAGCAAGCACGCACAAATCAACCCGTAATATCCAGAAATTCCAGAAAGGACCGGAAGTTCGTATGGAAGAAGACGACTATGACAGCAGCAGCTTTCTGGAATCACACACACACACACACATTTTCGGTTGAAAAACTATTCTGGTGACGTCGACTGAGAGAGGCTGGAGATGCTTATCAATAAAGGTGGCACGATTCGCAAGGTTAACTCAGAGCCAGTTGGAGTGTTATGAGTTATCATTCATGGTGCTTAAAAAAGAGGGTAAACAAAAACAAGCTTCATCAAGAGACGAAACGTTGTTTCGTCTCCGTTTTATGTTGTCTTTTGGAAATGAACGCGACGTTGCATCATGCTGTTGCTTTACTGTCTGAACACACACACACACTCACAAGCAATAAAGATGCAGTTCGTCGGTATGTTCCATAACTATGCAAGCACACACGAAGGAAGGTGGCTCTGGTGTGTGTGTGTGTGTGTGTATGTGTGTGTGTGTGTGTGTGTATGAGGAGACTGGTTTACAGGAGGAGAGGCTGCTTTAAGCTCCTCTTACAGAGACATTTACCTTGCAGATATTTTCAAAATAAGGACAATAATGTAAACACGAACGACCTACAAAACCCAGCTCCTGTTTCAGTCACCTTTTCACCTATTCCTCGATCAGTTAAGTAAGGGCAGGGCTCTGAAGCTGCAGGATTTGACCTTTCATCCTGGACAAAGAAAGAGCCTTCCCTATGACGTCGTGGACTTTTGTTACCGACACAAACCTTGAATTTCTGACGCCTCTGACGGTCTGCGGTGAAACTTTGGGGGAATGTCGAAGTTAATTAGACGATTTAACTTGATTCGAATGCAAACAGGTAAACGTGTCTTGTGTTTTCATCAGGAGTGAGCCTTGAAATGTTGGTTGTAATGATACAGGTCGCAGTAGCTAGTGACATCACCTTATGATTACCAGAGCAGGTTTATAAAAATTTTTGTCGTAGTTGTTTAAAAAAATAATGATACTGTGTAAGAAAAATCCACAATTACAGTGTAAATTTTATTACTATGAAAAGTTTACGTTAAAAATTTGTAACATAAACACTGATGAGGAACACCGTTTAAGTGTTCGAAAGTCTTCGCTTTTGTCTTCTAATAGTGATGCAGTTTACTTTATAATTGTGGATTTTTATTACACAACTGTTTTAACGAGACCGCGAATTTCTCAGCAATGATAATAATCATAACAATAGCATTATAGGGCGCAGTAGCATCATCTTATCATTATCAATAGATAGTTATAATTCTGTAACATGAACATGATCAAAATGTGTCGTATTAATTAAGATTATGTCATTACTGGTTCACTGATATGCAGTGTCACAGGGAGAGAGAGGACTAAAATGAATTTATTAGAGCCACATGGAGAGATAGGATTAGAAATAAATTTATTGGAGGAACGGGTAAAATTAATTTATTAGAGGAACAATTTAAGGTAGGGGAAATATCGAAGAAGGCCCAGGAAACAAGACTACAGCGGTTTGGTCACGTCATGCGGAGAGGAGATCATTTGTTTGTAAAAGGGTTATGAGCACGGAGGTGGAGGAAAGGACAAGAAGGAGAAGACGGCCAAAGTTCAGATGGAAGGATAAAACAGCGGATGACATGAGGGAGAAAGGTTTAAGGAGTCAGGATGCACTGGACAAAGGACGTTGGAGAAGTCTGATAAGAAACAGCGACCCATAAAAGAAACGGGCAAAGCTGAAGACAAAAAGACGATTTGTTCATTTCCCCCAGTACAAGCTCTCTCTCTCTCTCTCTCTCTCTCTCTCTCTCTCTCTCTCTCTCTCTCTCTCTCTCTCTCTCTCTCTCATTTTTAAAATAAGAAAAGGAATACAGTATCTGATTCTTTATACGCAATAAAAAAATTAGATTTGTCCTTTGACAGTCATCTGTATGTTGAATTAAAAGCAAAGCAATACATTACACAAGCCACAGATACGAGGCTTCAAGCATGCAAATGCACGCACTCGCGCAAACGCAATAACTTTTTACAAAGCTGCATGTGGATCACACCACAGCTCCCACAAACTACAAAATTCAATAGTGTGTATTACATTGCTATACGAAATTTATGTGTGTGCATATATATACACACGTATATATGTATATATATATATATATATATATATATATATATATATATATATATGTGTGTGTATGTGTGTAGTATGTATATATATATATATATATATATATATATATATATATATATATATATATATATATATATATATAGACTGCTTTATAGACATGTAATATATGTGTGTACTTACTCTTTTGACTGGGGCTCTAATTTTCGTATATTTTACGGACGTTTACTGTTAAGAGTTCAAAGTGTCATTTAGGCATTTCTTAATGATTATCTTGAATCATTCCCATTATACCCCTAATATCTGTCAACGTTTCGTGATTCACGAATCAGAATTATCATCATAACCATAATCACGAAAGCACGAATTCAAGGACGTGGCATCTTCGTGATTCACGAATCAATAGCATTACTGTCATAACCACGAAAATGAGGAAGCAAGGATATGGAATCCTTTGCAAGAGAGAGAGAGAGAGAGAGAGACGATCCTTCGTCTCTGTCTGTCTGCCTGTCTGTCTCTCTCTCTCTCTCGAGAGAAACGATTTTGTCAACAAACGAATTAACGTAATTCCAGTTTCCAAGGACCCCACCGCCACTCCCCTCTTCTCTCGGGCGAGAGACGAATTGGCAATCGGGTCGATTTCGTCATATTCTTGTGGCTCGTTCGGCAAATCCTTTATTAATTGTTTAATCGTTGTTATTCAACTTAGCAATTGTCTTTATTAATTGTTTAATCATTGTTATTCCACTTAGCAATTGTTTCGGGTTTCAAGTAACTAAGACTAGAAGCGAAACATGAAAAAAATACGTCGTTTGTAAAGAAGTAGATGGCCGAAAGTACTTGCGCATATTTGATAATAAATATTTATTATTATTATTATTATTATTATTATTATTATTATTATTATTATTATTATTATTCAAAAGATGAACCCTGTTCATATAAAACAAACCCACAGGGACCACTGACCTACAATTCAAGCCTCCAAAGAATATGGCGTTCATTTGAAAGAAGTTACAGAAGATAATAGGAAATACAGAAAGAAGAGATCAGTTATTAGAAAAGAAAAAAATAAACAAATCAATAAAAAATAATCGATAAAAATGTAAGCAAATGATTCGCTGCTGTTGAGGATTCAGAACTTTAATTATACTTTTCTTATAAGCCTTGAAATCAGAAGTTCTTACGTTTTAAAATATCCTTAATAAGCCAAATTTGAAGTGACTTTGCATACTTAGATTCGAGTAGGTCACGTTACAATACATGATATTTATTACAATGATTTTGATGTCTTAGCCACACAACGATACAGAGTAGAGGAGTGATTCAGAAAGTGAATAAATGTGAAA
>NC_089745.1:40270489-40317989 GCF_040412425.1 Macrobrachium rosenbergii
ACACACGCACACGCGCGCGAGCGTACCAAAGTCTTTATTTTATTACTCGTATCTTGTGGTCTGCAACTACTTAACTCTCTCTCTCTCTCTCTCTCTCTCTCTCTCTCTCTCACACACACACACACCAGTCTTTATATTATTACTCCTATCTTGTGGTTTGCAACTATTTAATCCCCCCCCACCTCTCTCTCTCTCTCTCTCTCTCTCTCTCTCTACACGCACCAAACAATCTTGATATTACTGCTTGTATCTAGTGGTCTACAACTATTTAACTCTCTCTCTCTCTCTCTCTCTCTCTCTCTCTCTCTCTCTCTCTCTTTCCACAGACACAATAAACCAAACAGTATATTATTACTAGTATCTTGTGGTCTACAACTATTGAACTCTCTCTCTCTCTCTCTCCCCCTCTCTCTCTCTCTCTCTCAGAAAACACTTTATTTATAAAAATCTACAACCATTTAAAAAGCAAATGGTACCACCTCAGTCATAAGAAGTATATATAAATAAATATATATATATATATATATATATAAATATATATATATATATATATATATAATAAAAAGCTTCTAAAACGTCCTTTAATATCAATTCGCTCTACCTCGGAAATAATATATTAACTATATATGTTACCGAAGGGGAATGTTTTAGTTGATAATAAGTCCACCGTCCCGTAAAAGGGTCGAACCAGCGACGGACGAGGACTCAGGACTAAGGGAAAACTAACCCAGTCGGCCACAAGAGAGGGTATAAGTGAATATCGCCTCCCATCAACTCACCCGTCGAACTCAGGTGTTTTGCATTTGGAGACGATATCCCCCACCTCTGCCATGTTGACCGTGTAGTGCGTTTGTCGCACGTAACCATATTATGACTATTTATCACATCACCGTGGTTCATATACAATCTATAAAGCTACAAACGTCCTTTAATATCAATTCGCTCTTCCTCGAAATAATATATTTTCATATATGTTTCCGGTGGACGTTATTAATATTACAACTGTTGTAGTTTTCAAGCAAATGGATATTAAAGGACGTTTTTTTTCTGATTTATATTTATACGGTGATGTGATAAACTGTCATAATATGGCTACGTGCGACAAACGCACTACACGGTCAACATGGCAGAGGTGGGTGGATATCGTCTCCAAATGCAAAACACCTGAGTTCGACGGGTGAGTTGATGGGAGGCGATATTCACTTATACCCCCCTCTTGTGGCCGACTGGGTTAGTGCGTCCCTGTCCTGAGTCCTCGTCCGTCGCTGGTTCGACCCCACGGGAAAGTTTGGACTTATTATCAACTAAAAAATTCCCCTTCGGTAACATATATGAAAATATATTATTTCCGAGGTAGAGCGAATTGGATATTAAAGGACGTTTGTAGCTTTCTGATTGTATATGAATCACTATTAGGATCTTTGGTTGTTTTCTGGGCGGTTTGGTAGTTTGTTTATTTGGCTAATCCTCCCCCCCTCCTCTTATTTTCACAGGAGTGTTTACGTCTGTGTTGGCGTGGCGCCAACCTTTAGTCAGGTTCGGGCAGCAGTAACGAACAGGTTGTTCTCTTGGGGAAGAGAACTTTTGAGTACCAGCAGCAGTTCGACTTTGAGGACGTTTCTTGGGCAGCCGGTGTTTGGGCCCAGACTGGAGCAGCGCACCAACGAAGATGGTTGTTTGTTGGCCGCAGGTGGAGACCCTGTCGGCAGTTTTGGCTCGGGTGCAGTGGCCCCGTGTCCTTTGTATTTTGGCGAGACGGCAGCAGGACGTCGTGATAATACGGCCTGTTGTCGTTAGTTGGTGGACTTCGCTGGAGATGGCTTTTTTTGTATCGACTGCTGCTGGTACTTCTTTTTTGATATAAAGTAATATTGCTTTTTATTTTTGTGTTTCGTGGCCCGGACCTGGCTCATTTGTTATGGTTTTTTTTTGCTTAAGATTTTATTAACTTTAATATTAATAAATCTATTTTTATAGCAAACTCCTGTATTTTTGTTATTCCTCCTTTGTGTGTGCGAGCTGTCGATTAGCCAGAGCAGCCCCAATAATATTTCCATCTAGATCCTGTGTTTTCTTAAGGGCCGAAAAGTTCGGTTCGCAACATTGGCGACAAATGTGACAGGATTGGCTCTGCTCTGGTTGTCGGAGTTTCACCACATTGGAGGAGGAGGTTGGTTATTTTAAAAAAAAAAATTTGTAATTTTTTTTTCTATCGGAAGGGAAGGTATTAGGATCTTTGGTTTGTTTTCTGGGCGGTTTGGTAGTTTGTTTATTTGGCTAATCCTCCCCCCCTCTTATTTTCACAGGAGTGTTTACGTCTGTGTTGGCGTGCGCCAACCTTTAGTCAGGTTCGGGCAGCAGTAACGAACAGGTTGTTCTCTTGGGGAAGAGAACTTTTGAGTACCAGCAGCAGTTCGACTTTGAGGACGTTTCTTGGGCAGCCGGTGTTTGGGCCCAGACTGGAGCAGCGCACCAACGAAGATGGTTGTTTGTTGGCCGCAGGTGGAGACCCTGTCGGCAGTTTTGGCTCGGGTGCAGTGGCCCCGTGTCCTTTGTATTTTGGCGAGACGGCAGCAGGACGTCGTGATAATACGGCCTGTTGTCGTTAGTTGGTGGACTTCGCTGGAGATGGCTTTTTTTTTGTATCGACTGCTGCTGGTACTTCTTTTTGATATAAAGTAATATTGCTTTATTTTTGTGTTTCGTGGCCCGGACCTGGCTCATTTTGTTATGGCCTTTTTTTTTGCTTAAGATTTTTATTAACTTTAATATTAATAAATCTATTTTTATAGCAAACTCCTGTATTTTGTTATTCCTCCTCCTTTGTGTGTGCGAGCTGTCGATTAGCCAGAGCAGCCCCAATAATATTTCCATCTAGATCCTGTGTTTTTCTTAAAAAAAAAAAAAAGTTCGGTTCGTAACATTTTTAAAATAACCAACCTCCTCCTCCAATGTGGTGAAAACTCCGACAACCAGAGCAGAGCCAATCCTGTCACACGGTCGCCAATGTTACAGAACCGAACTTTTCGGCCCTTAAGAAAAACACAGGATCTAGATGGAAATATTGAATAGCTGCTGCTCTGGCTAATCGACAGCTCGCACACACAAAGGAGGAGGAATAACAAAAATACAGGAGTTTGCTATAAAAATAGATTTATTAATATTAAAGTTAATAAAAATCTTAAGCAAAAAAAGGCCATAACAAAATGAGCCAGGTCCGGGCCATGAAACACAAAAAAATAAAGCAATATTACTTTATATCAAAAAAGAAGTACCAGCAGCAGTCGATACAAAAAAAGCCATCTCCAGCGAAGTCCACCAACTAACGACAACAGGCCGTATTATCACGACGTCCTGCTGCCGTCTCAAAAAACGAAACACGGCCACGGCACCACTGAGCCAAAACTGCCGACAGGGTCTCCACCTGCGGCCAACAAACAACCATCTTCGTTGGTGCGCTGCTCCAGTCTGGGCCCAAACACCGGCTGCCCAAGAAACGTCCTCAAAGTCGAACTGCTGCTGTGGCTCAAAAGTTCTCTTCTTCCCAAGAGAACAACCCTGTTCGTTACTGCTGCCCGAACCTGACTAAAGGTTGGCGCCACGCCAACACAGACGTAAACACTCCTGTGAAAATAAGAGGAGGGGAGGATTAGCCAAATAAACAAACTACCAATTGCCACCCAAAGAAAACAACCAAAGATCCTAATAATCACGGTGATGTGATAAATAGTCATATATATATATATATATATATATATATATATATATATATATATATATATATATATATATATATATATATATATATATATATATATATAAATATATATATATATATATATATATATATATATATATATATATGTGTGTGTGTGTGTGTGTGTGTGTGTGTGTGTGTCTATTTACACTGTTAGCCTCTGCCGTGATATGTGAAACATACCGGGTGTTTCGAAATTAGAGGGGCCCCCCCCTCCACAGAAGTTTTCTGCTATAGCCTATCTCCAAGTACGTTATTTTAAGTTCCTATTAAACTATTTTTCATTTTACATTTCTTGTATTTTCAGACTGAGTGACGGAGTTAGATACAGCCATGGCTAACGACTAGGAGAAAATCAGATGGATTGACTGAATCCGGGCTATAACCTGCAGAGAGGCCAGGGATGCTGGCGCATTCTTCATTTCACGTTCCTGGATAGCTAAATACATTAAAACAAATGAATCCTTTGTTAAAAGAAACTGGAACAAAAATCCATATGACTGTCATCGCAAAAAGAGTGAGAATCTTGGAAGGCCTGAAGTCCTTTCTCAGTAGTCAAAAGACATCATAGCTGAGGCAGTGGGTAGACCAAGAAAGTCTTTACGTAAATTGGCGCTTGAACTAGAAACAAAAAGGGGAAAGAAGAGAAGTTATAGTGCTGTATATTGTGAGTTGAAAAAATCTGGTATCAAGCCATTTCATGTTATCAGCAAGCCCAACATCACTCAGCAACAGAGAGAAGACCGTGCATGGTTTTGTGGTTCATTTCTTAAAGATTGGGATGAAGTTGACTTTCTCTATGTTGCCGCATCAGATGAATTCTTCATTTACACAGTCAGGAAGCTAAATCATAAAAATATCATTTGAGCTGCAAAGTTGGATGATATCAGCGATGACGTGCGCTATCACCAAGTTGTGAAATTTCCTGAATGTTTGGGAATTTTTCTGTTTCACAGTCAAACAGTTAATGTGGATCATCAAAGAAAAAGGACAGTCATGGAATGGCAAATACTTCAGAGAAACTGTGCCTACTGGTGGAGTATTTCCTTTCCTCAAAGATCTTGAAAATGTGTTATCTGTTGAAGAAGTCACATTTTTGCATGATAAGGCACCATGTTTCAAGGCTCTTCAGACACAGGAGCTGCTTCGAAACAGTGGTATCGATTTCTTTTAGTCAAGTGAATTTCCAGGTAGCTCCCCTGACCTTAATGTGTGTGAAAACCTTGGTAGTGTCTTAAAGGATCATGTTGAAGCGCACACAGTGAACTATGATGGTATACCAAGCCTCGACGACCCGCGAAGAGAGGTGACCGAAGTGCTCAGGGAAATGGAGTTTGAGTGTCAGGTTTTTTGCGATTTGCTGAAATCATACCCCTCAAGAATGCAGGCTGTGGTACAGGCAGATGGAGGCCACACAAAATGTTAAATACTCAGAGAGAAACTTAAATAAATACCTGTTCTGAATTACTTTTGTTTTTGTCCATATCAATATTAGTTTATGCTGTGGGGGAGGGGGCTCTAATTTCGAAACACCCTGTATAATATATACAGCTAATAACACATATAATATATACATAATATATATCAACAGTTTATAATATATACATATTATAATACATACAGTTAATGAAGTAATAAATATTAAAAAACCTTCAAAATGCCTTGAAATCTAAATATCATTGTAAAATAATTCTACTCAAAGATAAGAGGCCAAGGACTCCCAATTGCTTAAACGTGGAAATGGGTCAATTACAGTCACTTACGAGGTTAACTCCCTTCAACCAAGAGCAGGGGGAATTATCGAGGGAATTCCAAAAGGTTTCACAAAGGATTCCTTTCGATTTAACGCCCTTTGTTTATTCCGTAATTGACGGAATTGGTTATAAAGGCAACACAAAGAATTTTTACTTTTGCCAATATTTAACGAATGCCACTTGCATAAGTGTTCACTATTTAGATGTTGTTAGCATCTCTCTCTCTCTCTCTCTCTCTCTCCTTTATATTATATATATATATATATATATATATATATATATATATATATATATATATATATATATATATATATATATATATATATATATAGTTATTCCATTTAATTTCGTGCTGTTTTACTGACTATTTTATGTTTATATTAACTCATATAAGTGTTTTACAAATACAATACACATACCTATACATATGTATATACATATACATATTATATATTGTATATGTATATATATATATATATATATATATATATATATATATATATATATATATATATAAACATATTACAACTAGAAACATGGCGGAGCTTCTCACCCTTTGTTGTATTTACAGAAACGTACAGAAGTGAGTTAATATAAAAACTAAGTAGTCAGTAAGTCAGCAGAAAATAAAATGGAATAACTACCGATGGGTTACAATAACACTATAGCTTTCTTTATATTAAGACCTACGTCTTACGAGGAAAGGATTAGAGCTTAAAAAAAATTTCGCCTAATGTTCATCGTTATCTTTTACTTCTTGAATACATTGTTTCAAAATCTGCAATAGCATCAGCAAGACTAAAGTTTGCTTGGAAAGGCGCCGTAATCTTGACAGAATTTCCTCTACATTTTCGGTCACGAGATTCCTTCACCAGCTTTTTTTTTTTTTTTTGCGAGTATATGTACAGTATGTGTATTTTTTCTGAACGAAAAACAACGATATTATTCACCAGCTTCTGTTGATTTACCTTCGTGAGTATATGGATATTATTTCGATATTTTCGGTCACAAAATTCTTTCCCCAGCTTCCGTTGTTTTTTCTCTGCGAGATTGTGTGTGTGCGTATGTGTATTTTTTCGACAATTTCGGTCCCGAGATTCTTTCACCTGCTTCTCTTTTGTTTCTCTTTGTGTGTGTGTGTATTTTATTTTTTATATTTTCGGTCTCAAGAATCTTTCACCAGCTCCTGTTGGTTTTTTCTATGAGAGAGAGAGAGAGAGAGAGAGAGAGAGAGAGAGAGAGAGAGAGAGAGAGAGAGAGAGAGAGAGAAAGTGTTTATTATTTTTTAGATAATTTCAGTCACAAGATTCTTTCACCAGCTTCTGTTGTTTTTCTCTGTGTTTGTGTGTGTGTGTCTGTTTGTGTGTGTGTGTGTATATTTTTGTGTTTTCGGTCACAAAATTCTTTCACCAGCTTCTGTTGTTTTTCTCTGTGTTTGTGTGTGTGTGTGTGTGTGTGTGTGTGTGTTTTGTGTTTTCGGTCACAAAATTCTTTCACCAGCTTCTGTTGTTTGCCATTTGCAAGCGTCTATGCGTGTGTGTGTTTCTCTACAAAAACAACCTGCCCCTTAACTCTGCAAGATGGTTGGTCTTTGGCAAACTTTTTTTTTTTTACTCCTTCCTCCTGTCCATCACGATGACCGGATCTTCTTGAACTCTCTTTCTCTCTCTCTCTCTCTCTCTCTCTCTCTCTCTCCCTACCCCCGGCCATCATCAGGGATTAAAGACTCTCCCCCGGGGAAAGATCTTTCTTTCCCTCTCTCCCTCGAGAAGATTTCCGAAGAATTTCTCATCGATGAATTCTCTCGTCCTCGTGAATTTTCTCGCTTCTTTACATCGGTCGAGGGGAATTCTCCTTTTACCGCCTTTACCGTCTTCTCTCCCACGGTTTTATTATCAAGATCATCATCTTCTTCTTCTCCTCCTCCTCCTCCTCCTCCTCCTCCTCCTCCTCCTCCTCCTTCTTCTTCTTCTTCTTCTTCTTCTTCTTCTTCTTCTTCTTCTTCTTCTTCTTCTTCTTCTTCACTGGAATTTCTGTAGGGTGCTTCATATTCTTGGAACTGGAAATTGGCGTCCGTCCAAAGAAGGTGATGCTTACGACACAAGATTCCTTCCATACTTAGTGTGAGAAGTCTGGAACACTGATCAAAAGCCCCCAGAATTACCCAACAAATGAGAGAGAGAGAGAGAGAGAGAGAGAGAGAGAGAGAGAGAGAGAGAGAGAGAATATACATTAACCTCCAACAATATTCAGCTAAAGAAATGTGCCTAAAAATCAGAGAGAGAGAGAGAAATGGAAGGTCTACATTAACCCTCAAAACAATATACAACAAAAGTAATATATCTAAAAATCAGAGAAAGAGAGAGAGAGAGAGAGAGAAGTGGAAGGTCTACATTAACCCTCAAAACAATATACAACAAAAGTAATATATCTAAAAAAAGAGAGAGAGAGAGAGAAATGGAAGGTCTACATTAACCCTCAAAACAATATACAACCAAAGGAATATATCTAAAAATCAGAGAGAGAGAGAGAGAGAGAAATGGAAGGTCTACATTACATTAACCTCAAAACAATATACAGCCAAAGGAATATATCTAAAAATCAGAGAGAGAGAGAGAGAGAGAGAGAGAGAGAGAGAGAGAGAGAGAGAGAGAGAGAGAGAGAGAAATGGAAGGTCTACATTAACCCTCAAAACAATATACAACAAAAGGAATGTATCTAAAAAGAGAGAGAGAGAGAGAGAGAGAGAGATGGAAAACCCTACATTACTCTCTCACCAGATAAATCTGGCTCGACATTCCTGGACCCAGTAACGATTCCAGTGGCCTTCCGGAGACCATCCGTTCTCATTTGGAACCGAGACTTTTGCGCACAGTCAAGGCGGACCTTGTACAGAGTCAAGGTGGACCTTGAAAAGACGATCTCTTCGACCTTGAAACCCCTCGCTTTCTTTCCTTTCAGTGACGCAGTCAGGATGTTTACGAAACCCCTGCGGGGAAGGGTTTTCTATAAGCTGGAAGGAGTCAGCAGCTGACTTGAGCAACAAAACAAACAAATGTGCTGACGCATGTTTCTCAGAGAGGGGAAAAGAGAGGTCTCAGATATTTGGAAATGCTGAGTCGTATATGTCATTTTTATTCGTTTGACTTAGGTCTTGCATATACTGATTCTATTATTATTATTATTATTATTATTATTATTATTATTATTATTATTATTATTATTCAGAAGACGAACCTTATTCATACGGAACAAGCCTTCCACAGAGTCCACTGACTTGAAATTCCAGAAGCTTCCAAAGAATAAGGTATTCATTCGAAAGAAGTAACAGAAGTTATTGGGAAATATAAAGAGAGGAGATCAATTATTAGAAAAAAAGATAAATTAACACATAAAAATATTAAAAAATAAATAAATAAAAATGTAAGTATAATATTTAAATACAAGTTGAATTGTATTAAGATAGTAATGCATTCATTGATAGCTTAGGGATAGTTAGGCAACATGTCGTTTTGTTAGGTTAAGTTGGCCTTGTGCCAACTAGGCTCTTAGCTCTTGGTCCTCACAGCAGCCTGTAAGAGGCTGAAATATAGGGGACTGTTTTTTAACTTGATTTCATAAAACACACTTATTAATGTATTCCATGAAATACAATTAAAACTGATTGGAAGAGGTTATACCAGTTTCTTACTGATGAGAGAGAGAGAGAGAGAGAGAGAGAGAGAGAGAGAGAGAGAGTCCTTAATATCATATTAGCACAACGCCAAAAGCATTAATGTACTCTAAGAGATAACATATTCTATCACAAAACTCAAATCAAACCTGATATCACTAATTCCTAACAGATGAGAGAGAGAGAGAGAGAGAGAGAGCAAACACGCCTTCTATAAGTTTTCCTGAAATATTTCTCTTGTTTAAGTTTTTATAGTCAAGGGCATGATGCCAAAAATCGGCAGTCTGTTTAAAAAAACCAAGAGGTAAAAACTCGTCGTTATATCATCTTACCATAAGGATCACCTATGCGACATCTTATCTGATGATAAGTGTTGTGGGCCCAACTTAATTCAACTGCTGACAAACTTTATTATTTAAACCAAGGTCCAGAGAGCATTAAGCGGCTACAGTACTTCACATATTTACAAACTCAGTGTCCTTGTATTGTTTAGGGATTAAGGAATCGGTGAGATGTCAGTTTTTAAGTCTCTCTTTCTCTGTCGTACACACAAACACACACACACGTATATATATATTTATATACAGTACTTATATATATGTATGTATGTATATAACATACATACGGTATACATAAATACAAATACACACATATATATTATATATGTATATGTATATATACAAATATATATATATATATATATATATATATATATATATGTGTGTGTGTGTGTGTATTTGTATTTATATATATGTATGTATATATACATATATACAAACATATATATTACATATGCATATGTATATATATATATATATATATATATATATATATATATATATATATATATATATATATATATATATATAATATATACACAAACACGCTAACGTTTGATTTCATACCTTCAGACTGACAAACTAACTGATATTGATCAACAGACTAATCAAGAAATATCAGGCGTCACAAAGTCCCTGGTCACTTACGCCGATCAAACTTAGAAAGCATTTTCACACCGTATGTTAACGAAAAGACATTCTGAAAATATCTGTATTCTTCTTTTATAGCTGCACCCTTTACTTTTATTCGGTCAGTTTCGCGATATGAATAACACTAAGAAGTTACCGAAGAGTTCTCAGTGAGCAATTAGATAAAAAAAAAGAATTAGATAATAAAGTAATTAGATAGAATGAGTAAATAATTAAAAAAGCAATCAGATAAATAAGCAATTAAGTAAGCAAGCAATTAGGTAAAATAAGCAATTAGATAAAAAACAACTAGATATCAAAAGCACCCAGATAAAAAAACAATAACATAAAAATGTAGCATTATAAAAAAGCAGATATAAAAATGCAATCAGAAACAATAAAGCAATTACATAAAAAAGCACGTAGATAAGATAAATGTAGCAATTAGATAAAAAATCAATCAAAAAAATCAGTTATATAAAATATATGAAAAAGAAGCTAGAAAAAAAACCCGATTAGATAAAAACAGGCAGCCAACACATCCGACAATTCCTCACATCCAGCCCCCTTGCCCAAGCAAACTCAAGGTCAATCTCGCAACAAAGAAAACCAGATCATGCACACGAAATAACTCAATATTTTCGTCACGTGCTTAACAATAACCTCCTTTCCTGAGGATGTTGCGCGATTAGAACCTCGAAAGTTCAAGCGAAGATACAATTCATTACTATCCTAAAACAACTCAAAACGATTCACCTTGTAGTTTAATCATTTATTTATATTTGCATCTATCTATCCATTAATTTATTTATTCACCTTTTTCTTTTTTAATAAGTGATCTCTTCTTTCTGCATTTCCTGTTACCACCTATTACACATCTTACAAATGAACACCCTAATATTCTTTGGAAGCTTCAATTTCAAGTCAATGGCCCCTTTGGTTGGCTTGTTCCATTTGAATAGGGTTCATCTCCTGAATAATAATAATAATAATAATAATAATAATAATAATAATAATAATAATAATAATAATAATAATAATAATAATAATAATAACAGCACCTATTTTCAACTGTACTGCCAGCTCATACATGTGAATACTCATCATATGATGACAGTAACATGAGAATCAATCATCAGAAGCAAACAGAATCTTGGGGAGAATCAACAGCAACACTCGAAGTCATTGTTTGGCTCCGAATCTTCAAAACAAAAAAAATAAATAAATAAACAAAGGAACAACATCATGCGTGCCTCTCCCTTCTGTTCCCCTTCAAAATCTCCGCTCTAACCGCCCCCCCCCCAACCCAATTCAGTTACTGCAGATGCCAAAAAGGCGTCTCCCATGGATTTTACAGCGGCGTGGAGAGACGCTATTTACGATTATGCAGGAAGTTACGAGCGAGGCATGAATGATATGGTAAGTCGTATCCTAAACCACCTCCTCAGAGTAGCTCGGGGCTCTGGTGGCGAAGAATGGAACCCTTGCCATGATTCATGGAGGAGAAATAGTGGAGAGAATTTATTTATTTTTTCCATTCTTCAAAAAAACAATTCTTTTGGAAAACAAGTAAAGCATATGCTATACTTGTCCTTTTCAAAAAGGATATCTTATTTGTGATTTTAAGATGAGACCAAGCAATCGGCTCCATGTTCCATGGGGGAAACATAGAGTGAATCTATTTTTTTATTTCTCTAAAATAACAATCTTCTGAAAAGAAAGTAAAGGCAAAAGTTATACTTTGTCTTTTTCATGGAACACACTTGATCTGTGATTTTAATATGAAACCAAGCATTCATGGAGGAGAGACAGTGGAGCGAAATTAATAATTTTTAAAAATTTTGCTAAAAAGTAATCCTTCTGAAAATGGTATACAGTACAGCAAAAGCTACTGGGGCGAAATTATTCATTTTTTTAAAGCAGCCCTGAATAAGGAGTAGCATATGTATTATATTTGTGATTTTAAGATGAAACCAAGTCGGCATATCTGCATGATTGTGGCATGTAAAATTTAAGTAAAGCATTCTTTTTATACTTCTAAGGTGAGGCTGGACCTGGTGACAATATTTATTGATAACAATTTCAAATCACATTACTATTCAGAAGATGGACCCTGCTCATGTGGAACATAACTACAGGGTGCCATTGACTTGAAATTCAAGCTTCCAAAGAATATGGCGTTCATTAGAAAGAAATTACAGAAGGCAATTGGAAGTACAGAAAAAAGAGCAATACATAAGTAATGGTGAATTATTTTGGGGTAGTACTGCAATGCACTCTCGATTGAAATTTGGGGTTCCCATTGCACAAAATCCTCAGCGAACTTGCAATGGAAGAATCAAATACTTATCACCAAGATTTGACTACTGGACATGTAGAAAGAATACCACTGCTAAGTTGAAAGCTACAGGTTTTTATTAATTTATAAATCAAAAACAAAAGATATATATAGATAGAAGTGGAGGTAACTGTGACGTAGATTTACACTAGCACGAATGAGCAAATGGTAAAATGAAGAGAAGATGAACAACTAAAACAACAGATAAACGAAAAACAAAAATCAAGCTGAAATGGAAGAAATCAGAAACGGCAGAAGGATAAATATAAAGGAAAAGAGCCACTGATAACAATTTTCCTTTACTTTTACGAACCAACCTGGAATCAAACACGAAGGAAAAGGACCCAGATCGACGAAAGAATACTTTCATGGAAATTATTAATTCTTAAAAATTCCCTTTTTTGCCTCCTTCCAAAAATCCGTTCCTTGCCACAGAGAGAGAGAGAGAGAGAGAGAGAGAGAGAGAGAGAGAGAGAGAGAGAGAGAGAACACTCTTTTCAACTAATTATGGGTATGGCTTAATCCTGGGAAAAATTCGTCCCGATTCTATTTAAGAAGGCATCTATTTTGAAGTTGATTGGCCCTGAATATTTTTCAGATTTTGGTTATTCAGCTTTAAATTATGCCCTTAACCTGACCACAGACCATCTAAACTTTTATTTGTGTGTGGAAGAGAAAGAGTACATTCTTGGGGTTGGGTTGGGTTGGGTTAGGTTAGATTAGGTACCGAAATTCATTGCTTTATTTTTCAGGAATTTTCGGAAACGCTCCCTCGTGTAGTTCGGGAATCGAACATTAGTCACTCAGTTTGTGGAGAGAGAGAGAGAGAGAGAGAGAGAGAGAGAGAGAGAGAGAGAGAGAGAGAGAGAGAGAGAGAGAGGCTGGAGGCATCTCCAAGAAACGTAAATAAGGAGACCGCTGGATAAATGAGGATTCTCTTTACATAGTAGCAGGAAGAAGCAGTAAGCCTTCCTTCCCAGAATCCTACTCCATCCATTGGAGACAATCCTTTCAATGGCCAGGAGCAGAGAGAGAGAGAGAGAGAGAGAGAGAGAGAGAGAGAGAGAGAGAGAGAGAGAGAGAGAGAGAGAGATGCGAAACGCACTTCTAAGAAACCGAAGTAAGGAGACAGCTATAGCTGAAAGGAGGTTGCTCTTCACGTAGTAACATGAAGAAGGATTCCATCCTCCCCAGTATCCTATCCATCTTATAGCTACCATCCTCCTTCCCTTAATCCTACCCCATCCTACAGTGACCAAACTCGTTCCCAGAATCCTTCCCCATTCTACAGCGATCATACTCCCTCCCACAATCCTACCCCAACCTGTAGCGACCATCCTCCTTCCCACAATCCTACCCCATCCTACGGCGACTATACTCCTTTCCAGAATCCTTCCCCATCCTATAGCAACCATACTCATTCTCACAATCCTACCCCATCCTACAGTGACCATCCTCCTTCCCAGAATCTTTCCCTGTCCTATAGCGACCAAAATCCTTCCAACAATCCTACCCCATCCTGTAGCAACCATCCTCCTTCTCAGATTCCTACCCAACCCTATAGCGATCATCCTCCTTCCCAGATTTCTACCCCATCCTAGAGCGACCATCCCTCTTCCTGAAATCCTATCCCATCCTATAGCAACCATCCTCTGTCCCAGATTCCTACCCCATCCTATAGCGACCATCCTTCTTCCCAGATTCCTACCCTATCCTCTAGCGACCATCCTCCTTCCAAAAATCCTACCCCATCCTATAGCGACATCCTTCTTCCCACAATCCTATCTCATCCTATAGTAACCATCTTCCTTCCCAGAACCCTACTCCATCCTATAGTGACCATCCTCCTTCCCACAATCCTACCACATCCTATAGCGACCATCCTCCTTCCCACAATCCTACCACATCATATAGCAACTATCCTCCTTCCCAGAATCCTACCCCATCCTTAACCAATCATCCTCCTTCCCAGAATCCTACTACATCCAATGGCGACCATTCTCCTTCCCACAATCCAACCCGACCCTATAGTGGCCACGCGATCATCCTCCTTCCCACAATCCTACCCCATTCTATAGCGACCATCCTTCTTCCCAGAATCCTACCCATCCTATAGTGGCCATCCTCCTTTCCAAAATCCTACCCCATCTTGTGCGACCACCCTCCTTCCCAGAATCCTACCCCATCCTATGGCGACCATCCTCCTTCCCACAATCCTACCCCATACTACAGCGACCATCCTTATTGCCGTCACCACGAAGCTGCATCCAATTACCATAAAGAGCCTTGAAAATAATTTCCGAAATCTTCATCTTTACCATTTTCTGGGAAACCGTTGGGAGAGATATATGGCCCGAGTAAATATTAGGGTCTTTATTAATTTGAAATCATATCAAAATGATAATTTATCCTTTTAGATAGTAAATGTGATTCATTTGAAATCGATGAATGAGGTTTGGTCAAATGTTTGTCTGTTTATTGAATGTAAATAAAAAGATAACAGGAAGAGGTAATCATTTTCAGTATGAGTTATGGATCTGAAGTTTGGTTACATAGTTCCAAAATTATTTACATACTTAACAAATTATTCCTTTCTTTGGTCATAAGAAGGCAAATTAAAATACACACATCAAATATTTAACGATACTGACTGTAACAGAATAAAGGTTACAATAGTAAAAAAGGAATATAGTTTACATAGCAGTTCTATAAAATATGTACCTGTTCAGTAAATAAATATTTCTTTGTTTTGTTAACAATATAGAAAAAAACCAGATAGCTGTTATAGATTTTAACTGTAATAAGGCTGAAATTCAGTTAAGAGGTTCCAACAAATATTTTATTTGTCCAAGCCAAGAAAACCTCGAAGTCTGGATGTTGATGTCATGAACAACAAGCTTCCTTTGTAGAATACTTGAGTTTTCCAGAGAGGAAAAAGTCATGTTATAATTCCAGTCTTCTATAAGTTAACCACTTTAGATACTAATAAATCAAAAGGTAATTATATATATATATATATATATATATATATATATATATATATATATATATATATATATATATATTATATTTCATAAATTCTTAACCAAGGGGTATACTGATATGGATAACATCACTAAACAGATCAGGTGAGAAGAAAATCCACATTTCAAAGGGTTTACGGAAGGCTTCTCGATTCAGCATATATTCAAAACGATTTTGTTTTGGTTCTCATATGCGCCCCAAAATCAGATTTAAAAAATATAGAAAAGGGAAGTTGAAATTTTGTGTACAAAACTTATTCTTTACCTCCAGAGCAGGAACTTTTTGAACTGTTAAATATTATTCTCAACGAAAACGGGAATAGCCTCCCAAACACCAGTAAAATAAATCTGAATAGTTTTCTTCCCCTGGACACGGTTTTCTAACGTTTTTCTTTTTTCCTGTGCGCGTTCTCTATTCCTTCAGCCATTTTTCCTTTCCTTTTCAGGCTTTGAAACTGCACTGGGTATTTTAGGCCTTTGCTATAGGCCTTTACTTTAGGCCTCAACACGACTGCAATTCATCGTCAGCATGCAGCCATGGCTTTCAACAAAATTACTCGTAGGCCTATGTTTCGATAAACTGCCTAAAATTAATTTTCATCGCTATTTTCTTCTCTTACAATGTTTTAGACAGCGATACCCACCTACGGTTAAGGCTTAATACAGAAAATAATTATATCTTACATTATTATTATTATTATTATTATTATTATTATTATTATTATTATTATTATTATTATTATTATTATTATTATTATTATTATTGCCACTAAATGATTTCCCTGAGGTAGTGTAGCCTCAGAGATTAACTATATTTCACTTATTGAAATAGTTACTACTCAGTTAATAATAATCATAATAATAATCATCATCATCTTCATCATCATCATCATTCTTGCGAATCCCTATTTAAGACTAACAACCATCTATAAATTCGTTCAATACGTTCTTTGTTAGGCCAGGGATTGACACCAACTAAGAAGATAAAGAGATCAACCAGGGAGATAAACGCAAATAAACCAAGAGAAAGAGAAGGTCTGCTCCCTTCCCCACAAATCCCCCAGGTAGGCGGAGCTTTGTCTGCCTCCTTGCTGCGTCAGCAGGTGATCGCCGTAATGAGCAGGTACCTCTAAGATACGTCATCGCCTACGTAGTTACCCCTGGCGGGAGGCGACTCCACCAAATTGGAGAGACATCGTCTCTCTTGGCCTTGAGTTGGACAGCAAGGGTGAAGGAAGGAAACGGGAATGGAGGTAAAGTAAAAGCTAAATGGCGGGTGCAGTTAGGGGTAATGCCTATAGTGCACCAAGTGAGGTGCACTGACGACACTAAACTCTTACGGGAGAAATTATGCCATCATAATATCTGAAATACGGACGTGATCTCTCGTTCGGTTTAACGATTCTCTCACATCAGCTGCGATGATTACCAGGAATTGGAATTATCATGGGGAAAGGGAGTGGGAATTCAATCACAGGAATTGAATGTTTAGGGGAACTGAATGATCGGAAACCCGGTGAGAGCTGTTGATGATCAGCTTTTTTTCTCTCTCTCTCTCAAAAGTGCCTCAGCGCGCGTGATGGTACTGTTAAGCAGTTTTGCGGTAATATACGAAATACAATCAATATACGCAAACATAAAGTATGTATATATATATATATATATATATATATATATATATATATATATATATATATATATATATGTGTGTGTGTGTGTGTGTGTGTGTGTGTGTGTGTGTGTGTGTGTGTGTGTGTGTGTACTTCAGGTGAAATCGTAGCTTTTCAAAAACCAGACTGAGAGAGAGAGAGAGAGAGAGAGAGAGAGAGAGAGAGAGAGAGAGAGAGAGAGAGAGAGAGAGATACTTTGATGCAAACTATCAATAATATAAAAATCTCTTTTCGCCTCTTTCCAAAAATCCTTTCCATGCCACGACACACACACACACATACACACACACACACACACACACACACAGAAGCAGAGTGTATCTTACCCATCGTGACTTTTATCATTGGAAACCATGACTATATATATATTTTTTTGTTTTTTTATTTACTTTTTGTAGAAGCACTAGCCTAACTTTCCCGGAAACAGTATTCCCCGAATTGATATGGGAGGCGACCTGGCAACTGGATGGTTCATATGTATGGGTATAAATATATTATATATATATATAAGTAAATGCAATATATACATATATATATATATATATATATATATATATATATATATATATTTATATTTATATATGCATACCTAAAACTACTTATATTTGTTTTTATGTACGTACATCACAAGCTCACCAACTACTCAGTAACTAAAATATTGAGAATCCATTTATACATTAATCTTAATCAAAAGAAAATTTTGCAAAAATTCGTATAACTTGACCTTTGTAATTAGAAGCTGAGGTTCGCTCGTGATAGCACAGTCTTTTTATAATAGAACTACAACACCTCCCTGAATTGTCCTCAATAAACAGAACAAGAACAACGACACCAATTTTCAGTTTTCCCGTTAATGATTTTCCCCAACACTGCAATTTGCAAATGGACAAAGAAAAATAACGAATGTTGCAGACTCGACAACCTGTAGAAAGAAATGGAAGATTCAAGGTCACACAAATTAGCTCGGGGAGAGAGAGAGAGAGAGAGAGAGAGAGAGAGAGAGAGAGAGAGAGAGAGAGAGAGAGAGAGACAAAATGATAATAGAAAACATTTAGAGTGAGTTCAACCTGTATGAAAATTATCGCAGCGAACGAGGACTTACAAAAATAGACATTGATTGTTGACATATTCTTAATCTTAAATGGTGAGACGTGGAAACCATCGTATACAAAGTTACCACAACTTTGGCCAATTCATACACCTACACTAAAGCTGCATCAGCATCACCTCTAACCACCCAACACACGATGCGTCAATCACCATGTAGCTGCTTATTATTATTATTATTATTATTATTATTATTATTATTATTATTATTATTATTATTATTATACATACCGACATATATACACAGATATCTGTAGCAATCCACTGTTTTATGTTAAGAGGATTGATTAATTTTATGAAATTTAGGCTGTCAAGCCAAGCACTGGGACACTTTCGGCCATTCAGCGCTTAAGACAGACCTTCTTTTCTCTTGGTTTATTTATGTTCACCTCCTGGTAAAATCTCTTTATCTTCTTAGTTGGTGTCAACTGGAAAACTAACAAAGAACGTACTGAACAACATTTATAGATGGTTGTAAGTCTTAAATAGGGATTCGTACAGAATGATGATGAGGGGCGGAAGATGATGATGATTATTATTATGATTAATAGTTAACTGAGTAGTAACTGTATTTCAATAAGTGATGAATAGATTTTTTTAATCTCTGAAAGTCTGCGACACTACCTCAGGTTAAATCATAATAAACATTATCTACATAATATAAACCACTTCTACAGTACTATTCAGAGACATTAATGACAGCATTGCGTAACCTCACCAAACAAAGACAGAACTGTAACTGATCAAATCTCAAGAAGGAAATCATTTCCAACACGAAAAAGAACTGATTAGAAAACTTTCAACGCAAGACCCTGCTGAAAGTTTTTCCCTTCCTGAAAGTTCTTCCTCAAATACTTCGGAATCAATGAGAAAATTAAAATGTCAAGGAACTGAAATATTTCTTGAGGAGATTCAACTCCCACATGGGATTCCAATTTCGCTGTGGAAAACGGAAAAAATACCAAAGTTTTCAGGTGGTTTCGGTTAAATCAATGACCATCTTTTTTATTTGTGTGGTGGTTGCTACGGTTGGTTAAGGAAAAAATAACGGCCATTGCAGCAGCACAAAGTGTAAGTAAATAGATAAAGAAACAGCAGCTTTCGACCTTTATTAAGATCCAGTATAGCTGAACTGGAGAGCAACTGCAAAATGATTGCTTTTGTGACCTTGACTAAGGCCCTCTTCAGCTGTGAAGGTCAAAAGCTTATGTTTTTATATTCGCCCACTGAAACCTGTTTTTCAGTGACTTTTTTCTTAACCATTTAAGACAACCTCTGAATATGTGTTTTTATTATTAAAGGTTACGACGATATTGTTAGGTGACATAATCCGATTTTTTGTGTCCGAGAACCAGATTATATTATTGCATCCGTATGCATAAACACGATTATGAGAAGTCAGAGTCGCGTTGTTAACCTTCTTATACAATATTCAAGCAATCAATTATGCGTTATTGCCTAACAACTGGGGCACTTTCTAGAAGTTTCACCACTTAAAGCCGGCCTTACACGCACACAAACACGAGCATAAACAAATCTCTTATGAGTTTAAATTTGTTCTTTATTCAAGCAATCAATCATGCTTTACTGACTAACAACTCAGGAATTTTCTGCTTGTGCCACTTAAGGCCGTTCCTGCAAAGACACACACATAATTTATTTGTTTAACAAAGCTCGTAGAAGTTTAATTTTTATTCTTTATAGCTTTCGTCGAACATGAAATATCAAATGTTGCAACTATTTAGTGGTATACTTTGCACAGCAATAATCTTGTATGTATACTTTGCACTGTAATAATCTTGTATGTTATTTACTTATACTTTTATTTATATATTTTTCAGTAACTTAATTTATGGTTTTCTGATAACTCATCTGCTTTTTCTGTATTTCCCATTGCCTTCTGTTACTTCGTTTGAATATTCTTTGGAAGCTTGAATTTCAAGTCAATGACCTCTATGGGTTTGTCACGCATGTATCGTGTTCATCTTCTGAATAGTAATAACAATAATAATCTTCTCTAATATATCGTTTAACATCGAATTCACTACACCTTAGGAATAACTTACACCAAAGGGGAACTAGAATTGATAAATGCTTCCACGTCGGCCAGGATTCGAACCATGGGCTGGTTTAGAAACAATGATAGGCGGCGATTCTGACCACTCAGCTATCAAGAAATATAAAAGCTGATATCGACTCGCCTGTACATATGTCCATCGATTTCAAGTTCCGTATTTAGAATCGATATTAGCCCACCCCCTCCATGATCATTGAATTCGGCATGAATATTAGACGTTATATTTGGCTTACTATTAGTGAAATTACAAAAAATTCATGTATAAGGCACAAAAATTCTTGCATATTTTATTTCTATTTTTGAACTTTTAAACACACACATATATATATATATATATATATATATATATATATATATATATATATATATATTATAGATATTTATTTCATCTTTATTTGGTTAATACTTTAGCTGAACTAAAATGGGTTAAATTTTATATATACATATCTATATCTATATCTACATCTATATCTAGCTATCTATCTATGTATCTATCTATCTATATATATATATATATATATATATATATATATATATATATATATATATATATATATATATATATATATATATATATATACATATACATAAGTCCACTGGTTACATTCACCAAAAACATGTATTTCGATACGTCCAATAATCTTACAACTCCTCAATTTCCTCACGTTTTCTGGACACGCTATCCCTCTCAGTATCGTATAAACACCGACATTTTGGCAAATGGTCGATACATGTACATCAACCCTTAAGACTGAATGCTTATCAGGGATATATCGGTGATTACTACGTAGTTGGCAATTCGTGATCAATGTACTGAGAATATGGGTCATATGTATGACACTGCTCTAGCAGTGAAGGCAGGAGTGTTCGCCATTATTTGAAAACAAAAATTATTAAATTATTATTATTATTATTATTATTATTATTATTGGAATATAAACTTTAGGCCAAAACACAAGCGCTGTGACCTATGGCGTCATTCAGCGCTGAAACGGAAATTGGCAGTAAAAGGTCTTAAATGCGTAACTGGAGGGAAGCCTTGCAGTTGCATTATAGCACAATTGTTTGGAGACAGGGAAAGCAAGGTGGAAACAAGAGAATATGAACGGAGGTACAGTAAAAGGAATGAAAGGGGCCTAAGGGACGCTGCAAAGAACATTAAGTAATGCCTACGGTGCACTATTATTATTATTATTACTAAGAACATTAAGTAATGCCTACGGTGCATTATTATTATTATTATTATTATTATTATTATTATTATTATTATTATTATTCAGAAGTTGAACCAGCAGGAGCTGCTGACTTGTAATTCAGGCTTCCAAAGAATACGGTGTTCATTTGAAAGAAGTATCAGACAGAAGGTACCAGGAAATACAGAAAGAGAATTCTTATATTCCACTGTTCTTAACATTGCCTTAAGCCATCCCTCGCAATATAAGTTCGTCAAATATCGTGGGTCTGAATTGTTATCTGTGTCGTCTAAAACCGCGTTGTTGGC
The DNA here is from genome assembly GCF_040412425.1 of Macrobrachium rosenbergii. Lineage (NCBI taxonomy): Eukaryota > Metazoa > Arthropoda > Malacostraca > Decapoda > Palaemonidae > Macrobrachium > Macrobrachium rosenbergii. Next base: position 40,292,358 of record NC_089745.1, read on the forward strand.
CTATAATATTTCGCTTTTAAATTCACCATTCCTTCCCCCTCTTTCTGAGTAAAACCGTTATGTGCGAACAGAAAGTCCTTGAACATCACGGCATAGTCGTTTTGGCATTCTGGGGCCGTCGACAGTTCGACACTATAGTTGTTCCTGATTCAGCCAATGCATAAAACATGGATCTGACACCGTACCTTTTAGTAGAGGGACCTGGCTTAAGGATTATTATTAAATACTGGCCATAAACATCTGTATTTTCTTACATATTTCTTACATATTTTCTTACATATTCGTACATATTTTCTTACATATGTAGGACATATTCTGATTCTGCAAGTGAACATGATCATAAATTGGCTATGGTTTCTTCTGATATATAGTTCACATATGTATATAATTATATCTGTGTAAATATATATTATATATGTATATATATTATATATAATATTCATATATATATATATATATATATATATATATATATATATATATATATATATATATATATATATATATATATATATATTACGTAAATTGTCACAATCCTACTACCACAGACCTACAAATCGAGCCCCGCTTTCAAAATGGCCTATCGATTCCTGATTACCAACCCTTCCTCCATCCCGCATCAACAGCTGCAGAAATCGAAGTGAAAAAATTATTATAGGCATAAAAATCGACTCCCGTCACCCGATTCAAATTAATAATCACATTACGCCGGTCGTCAACGCGTCAGAGATTAATGTTGTGATCCCAAAAATTATTAAAAACGTTCGAGGACACTTCATCAGACACCGGATGCTGATTGATGACGGTGGGCCTCGGGCGTTTCATCATTGTCGAAATTAGGTCGGCGTCGGTGACCTTTGAATATTCGACCCAGGTTACGATATAAAGAGGTCAAATTTGAAGGGTGGTTCCTCTATTCGAATTCGCTGCCCAGAAATGTTTTCGATTTCGTTGCTATTCTTTAACCCCATATGGTTTAGGAAATCATCTGATTTCTGAAATTTAGGCTGTCAAGCGAAGCACTGGGGCACTTTCGGCCATTCGGAACGTAAGACAGTGACAAGAGGGAGTTGGAATGGTTGGACAGCAAGATGAAGAGATCCAGAAAATAAAGGAGATGACGTACAAGGATCGAAAGGTGAAACTTGGAGAAAACCTTACAACTGCACTAGGAAATAATAGTTAGAGAGGTTGGACAGCAAGGTCGAGGGATCCAGAAAATATAGATGACGTACAAGGGTCGAGAGGTGGAACTTGGAGAAAACCACACAGTTGCTTTCAGAAATAAGAGTTAGAGAGGTTGGACAGCAAGACTGAAAAATGAAAGAAGGAATGGAGTTAACGTCAAAGGTTAAAAGTGGAAGCAAAGAGGGGCCGAAAGGACGCTGCAAGCACTATTTATACTGCCTACAGTGCACCATGAAAGGTGCACTGAAGACACTGTCCTAACAGGGCTATCACCGTCCAAGCTGCTGGGTTTGTTTTGATTCCGAACGCTAACTAAAATATTTCGTAACTTTCATCGGTAACGACTCTAGAAATGACGTCATAATCATATGGAAGCTAAATGTACCGCTTACCGAGAGAAAACAAATCAGCTACTACTATTTTAAAATGGGGTTCTGAAATGGAATATATTATTCAGACGAAATACAGCTCCCTAGGATGGGTTTGGTACAATTATGCATCGTATAAGAATGGGGGAAAACACTGTTATCCAACTTTACCAGATGCAAGTGAGAGATCCCAGACATTTTTTGAGAGTTCCAAGTAATCCTACGACAGTTAACTGAAAAAAGCGTTCCTGACCATATTTTGACCGGTAACCAATATTATTATTATTATTATTATTATTATTATTATTATTATTATTATTATTATTATTAAGAAGGTGAACCCTATTCCTATGGAACAAGCCTACAGGGGCCACTGATTTGACATGAAATTCAAGCTTCCAATGAAAATGGTGGTCATATGAAAGACGTAACAGAAGGTAACAGGAAATAATGAAAGAAGAGATCATTTACTAGAAAAGAAAAACGATAAATTAATAAATAAATAGATGAAAATATCAAAAAATTATTAAAATACAAGAGGTATTGTTTCAGAAATGGCCATGTCTTCCAGAAGGGGAAACATGCAGCCTCTGAAAGAAAGCAAAAAATAGAGAACTATCAAACTATTATTTTCTGATATGTCAAACACAGTTTAAAGAATGCCTTCATTTTCATTTTTACTCGCCATATTGCTGCTAACATCTGACCTGTTCTTTGATCGATATCAGTGGAAGATTTAAAACATACAATGGCATTACGACAAGCTATTAATAAGGTGGCTTAGGTACAAGGAAGCGTTGAGTATTTTGGGTAGAGTTTTATCTCAACTGGAAATTTCTCTTCCAAATTTACCTTTTTGACACTGCAAATACAATTGAGGTTTTTATAATGCAGGACCCACTAAAATGCATGACATCGAAAAGGAATGCTAGAGTTCTCTCAGAGTGGTTTTGTGTAAAATGCATGATATCGATAAAAATAATGAGCAGTTCTGCTCCATAACTGATGAGAAGTCTTACAAAGCAAACTTTATCTCTTGGTCAGGCTTAGCCTTGAAAACGGAAAAAAGAATCTTCAGTAGGGCTGGAATATCGTCTCGACTAATAAACTGAGAAAAACTGTAGAGAATAACTCCAGTCCCATCTCTTTTCTTTACGCAGAAAAACGTTTACGAAATAAAAACTCAGTGATGAAACTCACCATCAGTAAACAACAATGGGCCACAGCGGGTTTATTTAAAGTCAGTACCCAAACTCCGAATGTTATTTCACTCTCGACGTCAATGAATGCGCTCTAAAAGGTCTCTAGGTTATAGTCCTTACGTTCCTTCTTATTCGGGACGTGGTAGATAGGTATAGAGCAGCGAGAACTAGGTCACCCAGAGAAGGAAAGGGACCTTCAGTAACTTTATCTCATCTCGGGAAAATAGACTTAAAGAAACCTCCTCCAGCCATTTGTCTGAGCGGGAAGGAGGTCGCCGAAGAAGTACCTTTCCGGAATCATGAGAATGAGGCCAAGGATGTGGCTTCTACAGTGTCTGGGGGAATATAAATTCCCATTTAATAAAGCGATTCCCAGTTGAAACGGGACCTTTCGACGATCCCCCGTCGAAAAGGGACCTTTCGTCGAATCCAGTCGAAAAGGGACCTTTCGTCGAGTCCAGTTGGAAAGGGACATTTCGTCGAGACCACTGTCGGAAAGGGACCTCTCGTCGAGTCCCTGATGAAAAAAAAGAAATCAAAAGGACTTTGACGAGTCCCAATCAAAAATGGGACTTTTTCGACGAAAAGTCCCACGAATCCCAATGGGATCGACGAGTCCCAACCAAAATGGGATATTTCGACAGACCCTGTCGAAAAGGACAAATGGCAGGAACTCGTCGAAAAGTCCTTTTCGACGAATACCAATCGAAAAGGACTTTTCGACGGGTCCCAACCAAAATGGGACTTTTGGACGAGTCCCTGTCGAAAAGGGACCTTTCGACAAGTTCCAGTCGAAAAGGACACATGGCAGGGACTCGTCAAAAAGACACAACCAAAATGCGACTTTTCGACGAGTCCCTGTCGAAAAGGGACCTTTCGACAAGTCCCAATCAATAAGGGACCTTTCGACGACCCTTCGTCAAGAAGGGACCGTCAGTCAGTGCCCCAGTGCTCGGATTGACAACCTGAATCTCATACAAAATCAATCAATCAATCACTATCGCCTTGAAACACGCTTCTCTACAATGTTTTACCGAAGCTGTGAAACAACAGAAACTTTCCGTAATTTATTCTAAGTCTTTCTCACAGCTATTTGTAGCAAGATATGCATTACTAGCATAATATCATTCTTCTTGCATTTTAATGCATTTTTATCTATTTATTAATTTATTTTTTCATTTTTAATAAGTGAGATCTCTTCTTACTGTATCTCTCTTTATCTCCTCTTACTTCTTCCTAATGAACACCTTAATATTCTTTGGTAGCTTCAATTCCAAGTCAATGGCCCCTTCGGTGGGCTTGTTCCATATGAAAAAGTTTCATCTTCTGAATAATAATAATAATAATAATAATAATAATAATAATAATAATAATAATAATAATAATAATAATAATAATAATAATAAAGAAAAGATACAAGAAAGAGAGAAACAGCAGCAAAGATGACGACGATATTAAAGACACTGACAAAAACAAATACAGAAGGATGACCCCGTTAGTATAACAATTCGATATCCCGATAACTAATTATCTGACGAAATGGACTTCGCGAACTTCATTAATGAATATCCGTCATCGGTAAAACCACTGATTTAGAGACTCAGAAGTCAAAGAATAAAGAAAAAAAAAACGTATTTTCTTCTCAACTTACTCCCTAGTCGGGATCACCGTTTTAATGAGCCTTTTTGGGATGCTTCTAACGCTCACTATATGGCTCATTTCATAATTGGTTTTGACAGATGCTTTATGGAATGTAATATGCAATTTAGGCCAAAGGCCTAGCGCGAGGACCTATGAGGCCATTCAGCGCTGAAACGGAAACTGAGAGTTAAAAGGGTTCGAAAGGTGTTACAGGAGGAAAACTGTTTACGAGAGGGTGGAAAGTAAGATGGGAAGAGACTATGAATGGAGGTACAGAGATGCAGTGACGTCATTACTCCCCCCCAACCTTATTGGGTTTGCTAAACTGAATTACCGAAAAGTAACTTCAGGACTCTCCACTCACAAGTCAATGAAATATCTCTCGGTGTATACTACAGTAAGTCGGTTGAGTCTTCAAGGCCGTAATCATCATCATAATCTTCATCATAATCATCATCATAATCTTCATAATAATAATCATCATCATCATAATCTTCATCATAATCACCATCATCATCAAAATCAAAATCATCGTAATCACCATCATAATCCTCAAAATCATCACCATCAAAATCATCATAATCATCATCATCATCATCATATTCTTCGTCATAATCACCATCATCTCCTTCAGTAGCTCATCTGAGGTCTCACCCAGGACTCGCGGGAGTAGCAATCATCAAAATGAGCTGTGATTTTCACGACCCGTAAAGAGATCAAGGCTGCTAAAGAAGTCTGCAACCAAACACGACCCCTCGGTTGAGTACGACTTCCCGCCGGGAAGAAGAAGAAGAAGAAGAAGAAGAAGGAGGAGGAGGAGGAGGAGGAGGAGGAGGAGGAGGAGGAGGAGGAGGAGGAGGAGGAGGAGGAGGAAGAGAAGAAGAAGAAGAAGAGGGAAAGGAAGAAGAAGGAGAAGAGGAGAAAAGAAGACAAGGAAGAAGAGAAAAGAAGACAAAGAAGAGGGAAAGGGAGACGAAGAAGAAGAAGAAAACGAAGAGGAAAAGGAAAGAGAAGAAGAAGAAGAAGAGGAAAAGGAAAAAGAAGTAGAAAAAGAAGAAGAAGGCTCAGGAAGAGGAAGAGATGTCTTTTAGTTGGATGCTTCCTTCGTCAGTTTCCCCCGTCAGGATACGTCTGATCTCATTGACGAAGTTATGATTTGGTTCCCTTTTACTGCCGCAGATCCTGGTGGGGGAAGTCATCATCGAAGTTGGATTCCTCTGATGAAGCTGTAAAGTCCTGGGGAAGTTCAGGTGTCTTTAGGGGTCATTTACCTCAGGTTACAGGGGAGACTGCATCTTGGTTTGGTTATGTTTTTGAGTTTTATATGATTACGAGTCAACGATATATTATATTACATATATATATATATATATATATATATATATATATATATATATATATATATATAGTATATATATATTTATATATATATAAACATATATACATATATATATACATATGTATATATATTTATATATATATATATATATATATATATATATATATATATATATATATATATATATCAAAACGATTCTGAAATGAAATTACATTTCCCAAAGTCTAATTAAAAGTAAAATTTAAAGTTGGACGAGACATCAGCCCTCACTGAAATTTGCGAGAATTGTTTAACGAGTATGCATTTTTATCTGACTTTGTGATGATGGAATTAGGGTTACCTTTCGCTTTGAAAGCAACTGAAACGTACGAAGTGGAGCGGGACCCATGTCTGTATTTTTGGTACATCTTACAAATAATTGTAAATGTTATACATACATATACATATATATATATATATATATATATATATATATATATATATATATATATATATATATATATATATATATATATATATATATATATATATATATATATATATATATATATATATATATATATATATATATATATATATACAGAACTGGGTACCAACTGATGAGAGGCACAATTTTCTGCATTTCTATGACAAAAACGAGCTAAATTATACCTTTGCATCCCAATGATTCTGCATCTACGAGAATGAAAAGTAATATATATATATATATATATATATATATATATATATATATATATATATATATATATATATATATATGTGTGTGTGTGTGTGTGTGTATGTATATATATATATATATATATATATATATATATATATATATATATATATATATATATATATATATATATATATAATATTGAAAAAGTGGCTTAAATGTAATGTACTAACTACGTCCATACATTTCTTCTCCCTTCCCTCAAATAAATTACCACACATTACGCCAAAGTCTCGTGTAAGTGACGCCCAGATCTCACTTTTCGCCTAGGTAATTTTCGTGTAAGTTAAGGCTACATGAAGTAAGAAATGTCTACAGTCAGAACCTGCTGAACCAAACGAACTAAAACACGCTAGAAAGAAAAACAAACCTGACAAGTCTATGCAGATTATATGGCTCCTTTTCACCGCCCAGGATACCGGCTGTATATTTGTAGTATTCGTCCAAACTGCCTCTTGGTAAACAGTTTTGAAATTATAATAATCATCTGTTGATGATAAATGTTTCAACTGCCACTGTTTGGAATCCAGGAGCTGAATCTGCTATAAAGAAAAATTAAATTACAAATTCTTGGGTCATATGCTTTTGGTAAATATTTACCAAAAGCATTTTAGAACTCTACCTCCTTTTGGAAACCCGCCTCTGAGACTTACACCAGATCTGTGCATCCCAAGACGGTGGGACTGTTTACAACCAACGCTAGAATTATAACCAAATGACTTTTGAAAGAGTTTCCCCTGCCAAACAGGAAGTAAGGCTTATAAATAAGGCTTATAAATATTTAAGAGTTCTACGACGGTCAGGCCAGAGGTGGCGAGAATCGCAACTGAATGAAATGGGGCTTTCATTCAAGCGCGTGACGTCATCGGTTGCAAACGCAGTAACGCAGTTCTCTTTTCATCGGGAAGGGAAAGAATATCGAGAGAGAGAGAGAGAGAGAGAGAGAGAGAGAGAGAGAGAGAGAGAGAGAGAGAGAGCACTACATTAATCTTGCCTTTAATTCCACTGATTTTTCATTGGATATACAAACTAATTTAATATATATATGGCAGAAAAACTTTTTGTTACGGAAACACACGCACAAAATTGAACAGCAATAAAGATTATATATATATATATATATATATATATATATATATATATATATATATATATATATATATATATATATATATATATATATATAGAGAGAGAGAGAGAGAGAGAGAGAGAGAGAGAGAGAGAGAGAGAGAGAGAGAGAGAGAGAGAGAGAACGCCTTCTGACATTTAACCCACCGCTATTGTTAAACACTATTCGTTGAAGAGAAGCATTGTAAGCCACGTCTCCTTTAATCAATCTACATTTTTATGTGAGCACTCGTGCAACTTTACTAACTGCCTCTGACGTACGACAATACAGATCTTGGACAGAAAAGGCAGGAGTAGAAACTAAAAATACCTAGGTACACACGCCCCAAAAGGTGTGATAGATACGTCACTCGTCATTCTTAGAATTCCATTCATGAGAAAACAATGACTGGGGTTCGAATAAAAACTACGGGATATAATCAACTGATGCGAAGAGAATTGCAAATACATCCGAAGCACAAGGTACAGAAAGTGATAAGATAAACTGACACTGACACAGGTGTTCTACTTGCAAAGAACCAAAGTTTCAGAGCAATATTATTATCGGTATTTCAAAAGGAAGTAGAACCAAAGGCTTAGAGTAATATTATTACTGGTCATTTCAAAAGGAAATAGAACCAGAGTTTTAGAGTAATATTATTACTGGCCATTTCAAAAGGAAATAGAACCAAAGTTTTAGAGTAATATTATTACAGGTCATTTCAAAAGGAAATAGAACCAAAGTTTTAGAGTAATATTATTATTACTGGTCATTTCAAAAGGAAATAGAACTAAAGGTTTGGAGTAATATTATTAATGGTAATTTCAAAAGGAAACAGAACCAAAGTTTTAGAGTAAAATTATTACTGGTAATCTTGAAAAGGAAGTCTGCATTAACCAGCTATTCAATATCGTAAACTAAGAACACAAACCGAAAATGTTCTTATATAGAGGAAATAGATCGAACTTAGAATAATACACCATTGGGAACAGAAAAATTACTGAATTTAATAACATTGACGCTGACTGTCGTTGCCACAAGTGTGTCTTCATAAATTGTTCTGAGATGAACAATTTTAGTTTTGCAAACAATTGCGCCAAGCGAGTACACAGACACACACATATATATTCATATGTGTATATATATATATATATATATATATATATATATATATATATATATATATATATATATATATATATATATATATATATAAATATATATATATATATTATATCACTTAAAATCAATGGTGAAAAATTAACACACTGTGTAGGTCCTGACCGGTTTGTCTTTAATTTCTACACCAGTGGTTTTAGGTGATATATAAAAATCAGGTGTCACTGTAATTATTGTCTTTTGTACATATATACATAATACATACATACATATATATATATATATATATACAGTATATATATATATATATATATATATATATATATATATATATATATATATACATACAATAAATATAAATGTATAAATATCTGTCCACCTATCTATCTATATATATAATATATATACATATACATATATATATAAAAACATATAAAAACATATACTTATATATATATACATATATATATATATATATATATATATATATATATATATATATATATATATATATATATATATATATATAGAGAGAGAGAGAGAGAGAGAGAGAGAGAGAGAGAGAGAGAGAGAGAGAGAGTACTGAAACCACCTTCGGCCTTAGGTCGGGCGTGAGACGTGATAAATCACACAAGTGGTTTTGGGACGCCGGAAAATGCGAAGACTCCGTGTCTTAAGAAAGCCTAAGAGGGATTTTGAAAAAAATGGGCGTAGCCTAGCGGAGGCACGCAGCTGACCCACATATTCTTCTTCTTCCCCCACAAAACAGGTCATTTAGGTCATTTGTGAAAGGGCACGGCCTCGGGGACACTGCAGAACAGCAAGAGGAGGAGATGGGAAGACGAAGAGGATTAAGGGAAGGACTGATAAATTTGGGAATATAGAAATTTGGGAATACCAAGGGGAAGAGATGGAAAGCCGGTGAGAGAGTGAGTATTAAAGGAAGAACTGATAAATTTGGGAATACCAAGGTGAGGAGATGGAAAGCCGTTGAGAGAATGAAGATTAAGGGAAGGACGGATAAAAGGATTTGAGAATTTGGGGAAATAGAGCACAGTTATGGAAGACGTTCCAAGAGAAGGTGAACTAGAACAAAAGTATGTCAGTAACGCGGGATGCAGTGGGCTTATACAGATTAATGTGACAAGAGAGAGAGAGAGAGAGAGAGAGAGAGAGAGAGAGAGAGAGAGAGAGAGAGAGAGAGAGAGACAGACAGAGATGGATAGACTGTGAGAGGAGAGAGTGAGAGAGAGAGCGATGAATAAACTGATAGAGAGAGAGAAATAAGTAGACAGAGAGAGAGAGAGAGAGAGAGAGAGAGAGAGAGAGAGAGAGAGAATAAAGCCCTCCCGCCACCTCCCTTCCAAGAGTAAAATGATGAATGGTCCTAGGGGCAAGACGCCCTAATTCCTTAGGAAGAAGCTAAAGCCCTTATATCTTCTCCTACAGGATCCCCGGAAGAGACGGGGGAGGGGGGGAGGCACCTCCGAAACACCAATTTTTCCCACTGACCCAGAAACGAGGGAGATTGATTGATCGGGAGTATTTTCTTGCGTCGCGCCTCGGACGGGAGAAAAGAAAGCAAAGGAGAAAGGGAAGGTCGATAATGGAAGTGGTCAAAGGGGGGATGGGATACAGGTGATGAAAAAAGAGCATAAATAAAATTAAATAAAAAAATGTAAACTAAATGAAATGACGACCTAATGCTAAATATGAATAATGACTTGAAACTCTGACAAATGGTGTTAAAATTACTAATTCCTTACTGCGATGTCAACATACAATAATAATAATAATAATAATAATAATAATAATAATAATAATAATAATAAGAAGAAGAAGAAGAAGAAGAAGAAGAAGAAGAAGAAGAAGAAGAAGAAGAAGAAGAAGAAGAAGAAGAAGAAGACAAAATGAAGTTAAAATTACTAATTCCTTACTGCGATGTCAACATCCAATAATAATAATAATAATAATAATAATAATAATAATAATAATAACTGAATAAATAAATATATTATGAAGTTAAAGATTTGGGTTAAAACAATTTTTCTTTTGCAGTTACTTTTTTTAAATGAAATCCGCCTTCTCAGTGGGCATAATAATTTACATATTTGGTAACAAGCAGTAAATTATTACCTAATTCCCTATACGTACTGGAAAAGTGCACACACACACATTATATATATATATATATATATATATATATATATATATATATATATATATATATATATATATATATATATATACTGATATATATATATATATATATATATATATATATATATATATATATATGTATATATATATATATATATATATATATATATATATATATATATATATATATATTATATATATATATATATATATATATATATATATATATATATATATATATATATATATATATTATATATATATATATATATATATTTATATATATATATATATATATATATATATATATATATATATAGCATATTTGAAATCGGAAGACGGCGCGACCTTTACAAAATACAGCCACGGAAAAATAAATAAACATATCGGGTAATGGAATTCACCACACATCACATCCAGCAGCTGAAAGGATGTAGTGGATAGGGAATCGGAATAACGAGAAGAAGAAGAAGAAGAAGAAGAAGAAGAAGAAGAAGAAGAAGAAGAAGAAGAAGAAGAAAGAATGACCCAGTTACGATGCGGCAATGGTGTTTGGATACGGGAGATGTAATGCCAGCCATTTTCGTGTGAGGAGGGGGCTTTTATTCTTTTGCATACATCAGAGCTCTTCTGAGAAGACGACGTTTTCTCTTTCTGAAAGTTTTTTTACTTCTGAAAGACGTCTTCTATATTCTGGAAAACGTTTTCTCTCTCCTGAAAGACGTTCTCTCTTTCGAAGATTATGGATGCGGGTTCGTTTCCCGCTACCGGAAATCATAATTGCTTCACATATCTTGCATTGGGATCCATGGCTTTGTAGTGACAAGCATATCCAAAAGCGCTAAGAATTCGAGAAGTTAAGAGGACATTGTGGCTATATATATATATATATATATATATATATATATATATATATATATATATATATATATATATATATATATATAGAGAGAGAGAGAGAGAGAGAGAGAGAGAGAGAGAGAGAGAGAGAGAGAGAGAGAGTTAGTTAGAGGGCATTTGCTATATATATATATAGTATATATATATATATATATATATATATATATATATATATATATATATATATATATATATATATATATATATATATATATATATATATAGAGAGAGAGAGAGAGAGAGAGAGAGAGAGAGAGAGAGAGAGAGAGAGAGAGAGAGAGAGAGAGAGAGCACTATATTCATCTCGTTTTTAATTCTAGTGATTTTTTCATTGGATATGCAAAACAGTTTAATATATATATGGCAAAAAAAAAACTTTGATGTAACGAAAAATCTCGAACAGTAATTTAACAACAATAAAAGCTAATAATAAAAAAAGGAAAAAATGCATTCAAGCCTAGCTATCAGGATTTGAGTAATCAGAAGATAATGGTTATCACGGGGTCCTACAGCGTGCAATCACCGATTGGGCGATAAGCGAGCAAATGACGTTTTTGTTTGTTGTAAATTACATTTTTTTGTTTTTTGCAAATGACGTTTTTGTCTGTTGCAAATGACATATTTTGTTTGTTGCAAATGACCCTTTTTGTTTGTTGCAAATGACCCTTTTTGTTTGTTGCAAATGACCTTTTTTGTTTGTTGCAAATGACATTTTGTTTGTTTGTTGCAAATGACATTTTTTGTTCTTGCAAAAACTTTTTTGTTGCAAATAACATTTTTGTTTGTTGCAAGTTACCTTTTTTGAGTGTTGCAAATGACCTTTTTTGTTTGCTGCAAATGAGATGTTTGTTGCAAATGACATTTTTTGTTTGTAGCAAATGACATTTTTAGTTTGTTGCAAATGACATTTTTTGTTTGTTGCAAATGACATTTTTTGTTTGTAGCAAATGATATTTTTGTTTGTTGCAAATGACATTTTTTGATTGTTGCAAATGACATTTTTGTTTGTTGCAAATGACATTTTTTTTTTTGCAACAAAAATTTTTGCTGAAAATTACCATTTTTGTTTTTGCAAGAAAAATTTTGTTTGTTGCAAATAACCTTTTAGTTGTTGCACGTGACCTTTCTGTTTGTTGCGACCTAATAAATATGTTAAGAGAGTCTTGACCCTAAACTTTAATTGTTTCGGAAAAATTTATATCTTCATATTTTGCTTTAAATTTTCTCATAATTTTCTAAAAACAGTATAAAAAAAATTATTAATCGTGAAAGGAGAACTTTGTTCCTAGACTTTCATTTTTCGGCAGAAATTTTAATGTTCATATTTTGATTTAAATGTTTTCATATTTTTCGACAAAGTTATTAAAAAAATTATTAACCGCAGAAAGAGACACTTTTATTTTTTCGGCAAAAATTTTAATTTCATATTTGGCTTTAAATTTTCTCAACATTTTCGACAAAATTAAAATGAAATAAAATTATCAACAATAGAAAGAGAACTCTGTTCCTAGATTTTCATTTTTCGGCAAAAATTTTAATTTTCATATTTTGCTTTAAATATTCTCATAATTTTTTCAACATTATTTTTAAAAATCTTTAACAGTAGAAAGAGACCTTTGTTCCCGGACCTTCAATCTTCGGCAGAAATTTTAATTTTCATATTTTGCTTTTAAGTTTCTCATAATTTTCTGAAATACTATAAAAAAATATATATATATATTAACCGGAGAAAGAGACCTTTCTCACTGGAGCTTTATTTTTTCGGCAAAAATTTTAAATTTTCTGATAACTTTCGACAAGATTACTAAGAATTACTAATCGTGGAAAGCGACATTTGTTCCTACACTTTCATTTTTCAGCAAAAATTTCTAATTTTCTCATATTTTTCGACAAAATAAAAAAAAACATTATTAACCGTAGAAAGAGACCTTTGTTCCTGTATTTTCATTTTCGGCAAAAGATTTTAATTTTCTCCGAATTTTCAAGAAAATTACAAAAGAAAAAAAATATTATTAACCGTAGAAACAGATCTTTGTTCTTGGACTTCAATTTTTCTGCAAAGTGCAAACTTTCATATTTATGAATTTGCATAAAACATTCGGCTAAATGTTACGATATTAAAGTGAAGGATCTGGTTTGCCCGCTTAAGACGTATCCAGTATAAGAGATGGGACTCCAGGCTCACGTTTTCAAAGCCTGCCTCTCTCTCTCTCTCTCTCACGATCTCGTTAAATCTCTCTCTCTCTCTCTCTCTCTCCTCTCTCTCTCTAATACCTTCGATTAATTTACCAACTCTTTGTAGTAACTGATGACCTAAATAATAAATTAAATAATAATACCCCTATTAAATAGGGCTTGGTATATACCAGGCTGGAGAAGGGCATGGGCTCACAACTTCATCCCAAAAAGGGCTTATATATATATATATAGTACATACACATATATTTATATACTATATATATAAATATATAATATACATGTATTAATATATGTACATATATGTATATTACATATATACATGTGTATATATATACATATATGTATACACATATATATCACATACTGTATATATATATATATATATATATATATATATATATATATATATATATATATATATATATTGTTAGCGTATGTACATGTTTATGCCAATATAGTTTTACATCGATACATACTTTCAACGGAAACCCAAAGCGGCAGAAAGGAAATATTACTAGTCTATAAACAGTAGGACTCAGACCCTGGCTATTTCCATAACTAACGAGATCCCTTTTTGAATCAACTCATTCACAAAAGCATCGCTGGATACTATCTGGGATTTAAAAAAAACGGATATAGATCACTCGGCCAGCTTATGTAGACAATAAACAAGTCTAAAATTACGTTCAAAGGGACAATTTTACTCGCAACTCCTCCCAAATTCAATTCACATCAAACGGACGATTTTTAAACAGACGTCACGCCAACAGACGAAATCGCTCTCCGTTTTTCTGCTGTCTTCTGTTCGCGGCTATTTCCGTTCTTGTTATGCTCGCTGCCATGTACGCTTTGACACCTTCGATATGACGTCACGTGACGTCTAATGGTGACGTCAGAACGACGCCTGACGACGTAATTGATTTTCCGCGGATTTTGACTTCTGGATGGGACGGCGTTGAAATGGCTGACAACAGAGGAGACCTCATAACTATTATTATTATTATTATTATTATTATTATTATTATTATTATTATTATTATAACGGTTAATGTTACATCCCTTTCAAGCAGGGTTGGTAATCATCAATTAATTATTATTATTATTATTATTATTATTATTATTATTATTATAGCAGTTAAAGATATGTCCCTTGAGGCTGGGTTCGTAATATCAATTCATCATAAATATTTGTATTTTTATGCATTCTTAATGTTTTTCTCTGAATTTCTTCACTCATTCTATTTATTCATTTATTCTTTCCATTTATGAGTGACAAGTTTAGTCTCCTTTTTTTTATATATATATTTTATATATATATATATATATATATATATATATATATATATATATATATATATATATATATATATATATATATATATAATTTATATATATTTATATGTGTGTGTATGTATGTATGTATGTATCTGTAAATAACACTTCAATCATCGGTAATTCCAATACGAACTCATACTTTCACAGGTCCATCTATCTATCTTTAAAACTGTAGAGTAACCAGTGAAATGGAATGGAATGGAATATAGAACTTAAGCAAAAACCGAAGTGCTGGGACCTATGAGGTCATTCAGCGCTGAAAGGGAAACTGAGAGCAGAAAGGTTTGAAAGGCGTAACAGGAGGAAAACCTCGCAGTTGCACTAGGAAAAAATGGTTAATGGAGGGTGGAAAGTAGGATGGAAGAAAGAGGATATGAATGGACGTACAGTAAAAGGATGAAAGTGGTTGCAGTTAGAAAACGAGGTGGGACGCTGCAAAAGAACCTCAGGTAATGCCTACAGTACACCGCGTGAGGTGCACTGACGGCACTACCATCCTGCAGGGGAAACCTGGGAAATGATGACGTCTTCAAAAGGATGCCTGTAGCATTAACACAGTGACATCCTTACGAGATTTACTTTTGGCCCTTTAGGTTACTGTTCCTGCCCTTGACCTTTTTCGCTGTGACGCCAGTGTTCAGGATAACCATGGAAGCTGGCGATGCTTTGCAATTGCACAGCCTCAAAAGTTCAAGCGAAGATACAACGCATTACTGCTCAACAACAGTTCTCCTTATGTCTTAATAATTTACTTACATTTTTGTCTATTTGTTCATTAATTCTTTAATTTATTTTTCCTTTTTAATAAGTGATGTCTTCTTTCTGAATATCCTATTACCTTCTGTTACCTCTTTCGAATGAACACCACATCCTTTGGAAGCTTGAATTTCGTCAATGGCCCCGTTGGTGGACTTGTTCCATATGAATAGGGTTCGTCTTCTGAATAATAATAATAATAATAATAATAATAATAATAATAATAATAATAATAATAATAATAATAATAATAATAAGCTTTATTTACTAGAATGAACGTCTGAATTCCATTCAATTCAATGAAGTTTATTTGTCTGTCTGAGAGAGGGTCTTCTTACGAAATGATAATAATAAAAATAATAATAATAATAATAATAATAATAATAATAATAATAATAATAATAATAATAATACAGTAAACTGTATTACTATGTAAAAGATAAAAACACACTAATACAATTTACTAAACAATTGTGGATTTTTATTACACAACTGTTTTTCAAGAGATTGTGAATTTCTTAGCAATAATAATAATAATAATAATAATAATATAATAATAATAATAATAATAATAATAATAATAATAATAATAAGGAGGAGGCTTTAAATCGAACGGCAGTGCCACACCGAGCCGTGACTGGCACTGTGCCAGTGCTACTGCTAAGCCACAAAGGTCATTCTCGCCATGAAGAAGTTGGCCCCGCGTATTCAAGGAATTCCCTCAGATTTCTTATTCGCTATTTTAACATTTTTTAACATTCGTCTATGGTAAGGCGCTCTGTATGTGCGACATAACACGAGAATGTCGTCCTTTTAATCCGACGAGCTTGTTAAAAGTCGTTGCGCTGCATGTATGTAAGGGTGTGTATATATGTATATATATATATATATATATATATATATATATATATATATATATATATATATATATATATATATATATATATAATGCAAACCAAGAGGATCTTGTTTATCCTTCCCCGGAGTGACAGTAGGGGAAACCATGACACAGCCACCCTGCCCCTGCAAACCAGTTTGTCCACCCTGGGTGGGGGAGGTGGTGGGTATGGGAACGGGAGGGTAGGGGCGACATCCACACTCCTGCAAACTTGTTTGTCCCCCCTGGCCGGGGGAGGGGTAGGTAGGGAATCGGGAGGATAGGGGAGACAGCAGCGCCGGGTTCCAGCCTGCGTAGCGCACCAACAAGCTTGTAGTATATATATATACTGTATATATATAATATATATATACTTATACATATATATGCTCTCATTTTGTATAAGTACATACATACATATATATATATATATATATACATACATATATATACTCACAATTTATCAGAAAATATTTCCGAAATCATGAAAAATAATAAAAAATAAACCTGAACGGCAGTGACTTGGGCAGAGAGCTATGGAAACTCAGAGTTGGACCATCTTGGACCGCTTCCATTTTCTATGCGTCGTCTCCATTTTCTATGCATTATTCATCGTCCGTTCTCTCGTAATTTGGTTTTATCGCTTTCCGTCATTCCATCCATTTGCTTCCTGGCAGAAATTTGGAGGGAAAGGAGACTGGTCATTTAAGTCGTTCTTGTTATGGCAGTTTTTTTATTTTTTTATTCTTTCTTATTCCTCTGCAAAACTCAAAACGACAAGAAAATTTCTTATTACTACTACTACTACCAGTAAGAATAATATTATTATTATTCAGAAGAAGAACCCTGTTCATATGGAACAAGCCCACCATAGGGGGCATTGACTTGAAATTCAAGCTTCTAAAGAATAGGTGTCCATTGGAAAGAAATGACAGAAGGTAACGGAAATTACAGAATAAATTCATACGTTTCGGCGATGGATAAACATATCTTTAAAATGTTGATCTGAATTGCTTAAACACTCTGGCGTCGCTAAGGAAATATAAATCCCTGCTGACCTGACCCTACAGATATATGTCCTTTCATACCAGAACACTGCCGAGGTCTTAGGGCCAGCAACCTCTTCGCAAAGATTAAACGAAGTAATTTTTGTATTACTTCCTAACCAACTGCACTTTCTTGGAAGACCCAATGTCTTCTAATCCCCCGTAGCAGGGTACTGCCGTCAGTGCACCTCATGTGGTTGCACTATAGGCAATAACATGGTCAGTGCGTTTGCAGAGTCCCTTCAGCCCCTAGCTACACCCACTTTCTACCCTTTCACTTTACTCATTTCTCCCTTTCTTCAATCTTGTTGTCCAAACTCTATTATTATTAATCCTTAGTGCAAATGTGAAGTTTTCTCCCAGTTCCACCTTTAGATCCTTGTCCTTCATTTCTTGTATTCTCTGGACCTTTGTATCTTGCTCTCCAACCATTCCAATGCCCTCTTTTCACTGGCTTAGCGCTGAATGGCCGAAAGTTCTCCAGTGCTTGGCTTGACAGCTTAAATTTCATAAAATCAAAGAAGTAGCTTTTTACCTCAATAACATATTTTTCAGCTCTGCAAACAAAGAAGAAATTTGCTACGTAATTTACATACTTTTCTTCCTTCCTCACCTCACCAAATAAAAGGTAAATAAACAAGAGGAAACAACAAATTCTGAATGGAGAAAATACAAGCCCCCAATCATCAATATGGACCTTGACAAAAGACAAACGTGCTGGATTTCTGAAATTGTCCCTGAAGATGTTTAGTACTTGAAGTGATAATGTAAGAACCTTTCCAAAGAGCCTACCAGGCATCGTCTCACTGACAAAGCTTTGCTTCATTTTTGGTGCAGAATAAGGAATTTGCAGGAGCAAATATGATGAAAAAGCACTATAAAATAATTTACAGTATAACATCAACAAACTAACAGATATGACTCCTATCTACCTACTGACTGCAAACACAGACCCCACAATTGAGATCTCAAAGATTCCCCAATGGAAATATGCACTCCGACGACTGTCAGCTAGGATGGAAGGTATTACTGGTAACCGACAGATCGCTTAACAAAATTTGATATCAAATAACAGTCTGGGTTTTCCAAGTTAACTACAAGTAAGTACTTCCAAGGATGCATCCACACTACTGTAAAACATCATAAAAACAGGCCAGCAACTTAACCACAGATATCACAAACAAGCTGAACACAAGTCAACGACCTATTGGTAGTCCTAACAAGTGCTTCATATGATTATCCACAAATTCATTCTTCATTTGCAGTCGTGGACTTGTTTTCAACCTGTTTGTGATATGTATGCGATAAGTTGCTGGTCCACTGATATGGTGGTTAGTGTCGTGGACTACCATTTAGATGTTGCGGGTTTGTGTCTCCCCCAAGGCGATGAAAAATCACTGGCTCTGTATCATGATCAGTTACTGCTGCAGTGTAGGATCTGCATTGGGAGGTTGAAACCAACATTCTTTGGATGCTTGAATTTTAGGTCAACGGCTCCTGTGTGCTTGTTCCATGTGAATAAGTTTCATCTGCTGAAATAACAATAATAATAAGTGTGTTTATGACATGTCTTATTGAAGAGTGGATGTACCTTAATGCTGCCAAGTCTTTGAGGGTTCCGACCATTTCACCCGTTTCCACTTATAGTTGTTGATTTGTTTTCAACCTGTTTGTGATATGTATGCGATAAGTTGTCGACGTGTGTTTATGACATGTCTTCCTGAAGAGTGGGCGCACCTTAATGTTGCCAATTCTTCAAAGGTTCCTGCCATTTCACTTGATTCGAGGTAATTTCCATCTACGTGAGAGCTTAGTCAATAATTTGCTGTGGGACTGCCCTTAACCCAGTCTTCATTACAGCTTGTCACTCTATACCCCTATCATTCTATGAGTTTTACCTGTCTTTTCTTTACCTTTCATTTTGTAATCACCGGCTCATCAGCACAATTAAGCGTTTGTCCTCCAGTAACAAAACACTCCACTAACTTTTGTATCCTAGCATTTCTCTTACCTACAAAGTGCATAATCACAACACTAACCGATATCATTGCTCTCAAATAATCAGAGCAGTTTATTATTTCTATCAGTCTCACTTAACTGTAAAAAAGCATATGAGGCCACTAAAGTTTATTCGTAAGCTTTGTTATTTAAGGATATCTGCATCAGCTCTTTGATCTCCCTCCATTATGCTATTTAGATTGCCTGTAAGCTTTATGACCTTTGCTTTGTAGGTACTAAGAATAGTGTCTGAATAGTAACTGCATAAAATCCACTGTTAAACACACCTGTGGGAGGGAGAGGGGCCTTTTATCCCTCAAAATCCATTCAGCTCACGATCACGGTATTCAGTGACCCAATTACCACGACTAAGTTAACACATTTGCCTGTTGAACTGACACTCACAATTCCTATTCAAAGTAGAATTTTTTGTTTTCTGTGAGCCTCTGTGATTTTATTGATTATGCTTTACCTACGCCCCAAATAAGGGAAGGTAATATGGTTCTGAACACTGAGATGTAACCTACGACACTATTTTGATCTAAAGAGAACAAATCAGGTTCTATCTTCACAAGCAGTATTGAAGGCATTTGAAAAAGATATCACGCTTTGCAATGCCGTGTTAGGATTTAGTGCAGTCTTGTACTATAAATATGATCTCACTACTTCTCTGCCATAAAAATATATTAAAAATTCTACCAAATAGGACATTATAACTTTACGTTATCAATCAACAATTATGATTGTATAATTGTATTTACAGAAACTGTTACACTACATTGTTCATGAACTATTACTAATATTATTTACAAGCTGTAAATATGCAATGAAGGAGTACTTTTACAAGGGTTAGGAATTTGCACAATTCATGCATTCCAGTACAGTTATTCCTCAAACTAAACAATTTATACTTTTAGTAAATTTATTCTTTTATAATACTTGTGTACCCTGCGTAAGACAGATTCACATTTAACCACTGATAAGTATGATCAGTAAAGCAGACCTACATTTTCCACAAAGAATTAAATTCAAGCAATAATAGCCTTTCTATAGAATGCCATCGAACCAATGTGTTCACTCCTGACAATTATGAAACACCCACAAGGCGAATCGCCAGTGTAGGAGTATATTTTATAATAATTAAAATTAGGCTACGTCCATTTTCGCGTAACATGGGGTCGGAGTCACCACCTTGCTAAAGGGAATGTGCTCCACTGGCCTTTGAATGTGCTAAAGCTTTTCCTGTCGTTCCTAGTACTCGATAAGACGTCAAACGGTTTTTTCTAAAAATAACGAAAAGTTCTCTGTTTACGATACTTTTTCTATGACGAAAACAACCCCACATTCCAAAGGACACGTTTATTTCAATGTGTACTTTTATATAGTTCTCGGAAGGTTTCCAGAATATCTTTGCCTCAGTCCATTAACATAAATGTAAGTGTATGTTCGACAACGCGTTTGTCAGTCGAGAAAAGAGTTTTAAAAGTTCAAAGACAGACTCTATTTGTAACTGACATTTTAATAAGTGACACTCCAGTTTGCGCACGTCTTAGGATAAATCGTGAATATTTTTATGCAAGTTTGCTTCTGTTTACCTGTCTGCGTAAAAGATGTCACACGCATTTTAACTTGATTCAACTATATATATATCTATTCAGAAAGCTACAAACGTCCTTTAATATCCAATTCGCTCTACCTCGGAAATAATATATTTTCATATATGTTACCGAAGGGACCGAATGGGATAGTGCGTCCCTGTAATCCTGAGTCCTCGTCCGTCGCTGGTTCGACCCCACGGGGCGGTGGACTTATTATCAACTAAAAAATTCCCCTTCGGTAACATATATGAAAATATATTATTTCCGAGGTAGAGCAAATTGGATATTAAAGGACGTTTGTAGCTTTCTGATTGTATATGAATCACGGTGATGTGATAAATAGTCATATATATATATATATATATATATATATATATATATATATATATATATATATATATATATATATATATATATATATATATATATATGTGTGTGTGTGTAATATACAGGTATATATACATGTATATATATGTATATATTATATATAATACACACACACACACACACACATATATATATATATATATATATATATATATATATATATATATATATATATATATATATATATATATATATATACATATATATATATATATATATATATATAAATGTTGTCCTCAAATTATAACATTTGGGAATCCACACACTAAGGGATTAGGTTCTAATCTGAAATGGTTTTCTTACTGTATCACTTTTCGTTAGCATCTCCGAATCCAGATAATGAGCCAGTAAAATAAATGTCAAAATCACGATGAAGAAATATTGAGTTACTTAGTTTGCGTACGAAAGTGCATATAAAACAAATGAATATGATAGTAAAACCAACACCACTCGCTTGCAATACTCCATACGTACAAGTACACATACATACATACATACACACAACCACACACACAAATATATATATATATATATATATATATATATATATATATATATATATATATAAATATATAATACATATATATATATATATATATATATATATATATATATATATATAATTTTATCACATCACCGTGATTCATGTACAACCATTACAATGCTTGTATATGAATCATATATAAATTCATTCATAATATATATGAGACAAACGCACTATACAGTTAACATGACAGAGTTGGGTTGATATCGATTCTAATTACAAATACCGGAGTTCAACAGTGATTTGTAGGTGGGAGTCGGTATCAACTGATATCCTTTGATGGCCATGTAAAAGGCGTCACTGTAGTCTGAATTCTCGTCCTCTATGGTTCGAGCCACGTTTGTACTTAATGCTTATATATAATAGTATATATATATAATATATATAGAATATATATATATATATATATATATATATATATAATATATATTACAGTATATATGGAGTTCAACAGTGATTTGTATATATATATATATATATATATATATATATGAATTTTACATCACTGTGATTCATGTACAACCATTAAGCTTAATGCTTGTATATGAATCCTGATGATAAAATTCATTCATAATATGGTGCGTCGAGTTAACATGACAGAGGTGGGTTGATATCGATTCTAATTACAAATATAGTTCAACAGTGATTTGTAGGTAGTCGGTATCAACTTATACCTCCTTTGATGGCCATGTCGTTTAAGGCGTACTGTAGTCCTGAATTCTCGTCCTCTATGGTTCGAGCCACGTTTGTAGCTTAATGCTTATATATAACAAGTATATATATATATATATATATATATATATATATATATATAATATATATATAATATATATATGTATATATACAGTATATATGTGTATGTATATATATATATATATATATATATATATATATATATATATATATATATATATATATAAGTACATAAATATACATTACATATATACATATATATATATTTTTATATACATACATATACATTTCTGGTAATCGAGTAGTCCAAGGTCTGTGAATATATAGGCACTTCTGATCATTGCTCCATTGAGATGGACATAGCTATCAATCAGGATATTCCTAATTCCGCCATTGGAAAAACGGTCTGGCTGAAATCCAGAGCCAATTGGGAGTTCATTACTGAAGCTTGTCGGGCACTTAATATTTCAGTTGCTATATTAGTTCCTGATCCCAAGAAGAAGTTAAATAAAATGCTGATGGCTAATTTAATAAGATATGTCCCTAGAAAGGTCATCAAATTTACGACAAATGACCAGCCACTGATTGATGATACATGAAGACGAGTCTACCATGACAAACAGACCAAATTCAACGCATTGAGACAAAATCGTTCAAATGAAAATTACACCAATTTTGTTGAGTCTCGCTGTGCTGCGAATAGAACTTACCATACAGCCGAAAGAAATTACAACAACTCCTTGAAGCGGAAACTTGAAGGAATTACTCAGCCTCATCTGTGGTGGACCAAATTGGCATCATCTATCTTTGGGTCAGGCTCATCTTCCATTCCACCACTACTAACAGATGATGGTTGATTAACCGGTTACTGGCCCTAGGGAAAGGGCTGAACTGCTTCATCGAGCTTTTGAAGCTAAGCAATCAGCTGAGGATGTCCCTCTTCCTGATACTTGTCGTCCTGAACCTATACATATAAAATTTGCATTTCGCTCTAGGGATGTTAAGAAAATTCTGGATAATCTTGATACCTGGGGTGAAGATCCTGGTGGTTTCTTCCCTTTGTTTTTTAAAAAAATTTCTAGTGTGGTGTTTTCCAAGAATACTAGATTTTATAGATTTTTATGTCGACTTTGTATCTTTGTGGATGAGCACAAGCTTAGTAATACAGTGCCTGTTCCAAAGAGTAGCATATCTGCAGACTGCAGTAACTACAGGCCAATCTCTTTTTCCCCTGTGCTCTTTAAAGTTGCTGAAAAACTTATTTTTAAGCCACTATATAAGCATACAGAATCTAAAGGATTGTTAGATGATAGTCAATATGCATACAGGGAGCAGTTAGGTACCTGCGATGCTCTTTTAGACTTGACATGCCATTTGCAAGGGAACCTTGGTAAGGGTTTTGAGTGCGGAGTAATGCAAATAGATTTTAATGCTGCTTTCGATTTAGTAAATCATAAGGTACTTATTTATAAACTTCAGAATGTTGGAGTGGGTGGATATGTTTTAGGATTACTTCAAGATTTCCTTAAACAGGTAGGCAGCAGTGAGTTGCTGTGGACGGGATCTTTAGTGAACCAAGACGTATTTTGTCTGGAGTTCCACAGGGTAGTGTTCCTGGTCCACTGTTATTTTTAGTCTATACAAGTGATATGGTTGTTGGTCTGGAGGACAAGATTGTTCAGTATGCCGATGATGCAACACATGCAGGTGTAGTAAAGTCTCCACTTATGAGAAATGAAGCTGCTCTCAGCCTTAGTCGGGACATGGACCGGATCAGAGAATGGTGTACTCGGTGTGGTATGAGGCTGAACTCCAGTAAAACGAAAACACTATTGATTACCAGATCTCGTACAGATTTCCCATCCCATCCTCCCTTTCAGTTGGATGGAACTTCGCTGATTGAGTCTGAAACTTTAAATATTCTAAGTGTAACTTTTGACTCACATCTAACTTTTGAGAAACATCTAATGAAAGTTTCAGCAAATGCCGCACGAAAGTTAGGTATTGTTCGTAAGGCCTCATATATTTATAATAACAGTGATAAAATCAATACAACCTGTTTTTAAGTCATTTGTACTTCCTTTATTGGAATACGTTCTCCGGTGTGGATGCCTGCTTCTGAGAGAGATTTATCTAGATAGAGTGGTTCTTGGTGGTAGGTTTCTGCTTCCTAATAGTAGCAGTTATGACTTGGACCATCGATGGATGGTCCTTTGTTTGTCACTTTTTTAATAACTTGTAATTCAACAGAGATCTTTCACACTCACAATTGATCCCTGATCCCCTTTATCTGCCGAGAGCGGCCAGATTCGCCGTACAGCGACACCAATATGCAGTAAATGTGCCTCGCTGTCGAACTTCTCAGTTCCAGAGGTCCTTTATTCCTCACACCGTTGGACTGTGGAACCGTCTCCAAGAGGATGTCGTGCAGTTGGAACTTCAGAAGTTCAAGCGAA
>NC_089745.1:40320489-40350489 GCF_040412425.1 Macrobrachium rosenbergii
AATTAATTTTTCTACTTATGTTAAAATTGCAATTTAAACATTGTTTTGGATATCAATGTTTACATTTAATGGGTTCCGTACTATACTTTACGGCCCGCTGCAAGACCATCAGTGACCATTTACTGATTTATAGTTTCTTTGCGAGTGTTGTGAATTTACTGTAAGCTCGAAAGACATTTTACGGGTTCATTTTGCCTACCTTTCTGATCTTCCATTAGAAATTTGAGTATTAGTGAGGAGAAAAAGATGCTGATCTTTTCGGCAACATGGAAGATCGTCTGTCTTGCAACCGGACAGACATAAGTTGAAGGAAAACGATCTAGGCTAGGCTAGGCTAACTTGAAAATCAACTTGGTCGTTGGTAAGTAGGATGACCTTCTATTAATGTATTATATACTGTATATATATTTTGCATTTCCTTTCATCAAAAGCTGGTTGTGCGACTAATGGGTGAGCCTATATTTTAAGAACATGTTAGTAAGCCTAGGCCTATAGGATCATGTAGCCTACTACGTAGTAAGTAAATTTTTATAGAGTTCTGAATTACTTACTTTGTTTCCGTAAAGTTATCTTGTCGTCACTTTAAACACATTTGTATTCTAGTTCACTTTCGCCACAAATGAAAAGCTATCGAAATAAAGGTAGCCAGGAGTAGGCTACGCCAAAACACTGACTTATGGCGCCATGCTAAAGAGTAGACGTACCTTGGTGCTGCCATCTGTCCTCCCTTTTCGGAATGACGAGTAATCATCCGCTAAATGATTTTGATAATTGCGACTGTTTACTTAGAACGGCATACTTACATACAATCGTCCTAACTTATCTTCCAGTAACTTAACCAAAGGCTCGGTGACTTACCTAATTTGAAGGGATGATTTGCCTTCAACTCAATCTGACCTGGTGTTGTTGGGGGAGGGGGGTGGGGGGGGGCGTCGGTTTGTTGTTGTAAGGAAGCGTCTTTCAATTTTCACCAAGATATCAATATTTTTGTGACATTTCATTTTCAGCGGAAGTTTTATACAGAAAACGCTATTCAGATTGGTATGAGTAAAGGTGGAAAACCATATATAAATAGCGTAAATAAGTAGGTGCTCATGGTAAAATAATACCTGATTAATTTATAATTGATTAAAGCAACTGAATACCGAGTGTGATGGCGATTGATTTGTAAAACTGAAATTAAGATTGATTTAGCAAGCGTCACTTATACTATACATGATCAATGTTATTTCAGTGTCACATTAATCAGTAGTCTTCTTCTTTGTCTTACGCTTTGCCCACTTTTATATGGGGTCGTTTCTTGTTAGCCTTCTCCACCTTCCTATGTCCAGTGGCATAACTACCATTAACGTTTTTTTTTATATACCCAGAGAAACGTTAGTATAAAAAAAATATATGGACGTTTCTGCTTGCATATGTGTATGAATATCTGGAAGTACTGAAGTGAGATTATGTCAGTTAAATAACTGATTGCGGTCAGGTCATGAAAACCAAGTCTACAGTCTTACATTAGTGATGCGTCAGAAAAGTAGGCTAGTTACATTGTGGTGGTGTGCTAAGTGCTTGTGTGTGTGTGTGTGTGTGTGTGTGTGTGTGTGTGTGAGAGAGAGAGAGAGAGAGAGAGAGAGAGAGAGAGAGAGAGAGAGAGAGAGAGAGAGGTGGGTGGAGGATTTGTGTAGGAAATAGCCATCGGTCGTTTATCATATGACACTGTAGAATCATGATACAGTGAAGATTGCCAGTTGCAACTCCTTGCTTCTTAGGAATTTGAAGTTAAACTGTTCCTTTGTATTTTTCAAGTAAAAAATCTCGTTAGTGACTGATTTGATACTGATTGTTTCATGTAAACACTATCTTGGTTTCTTTGCCGAATTTCTTGGAACGTAATCAAATTATTTCTGACTCCTGGAGTCCAGTGATTCAAGATTAAGCCTATGTTGCTTTCCTCGCAAGCACAGGTTTCCTCGGTGTTGTGTCGGATTGCTACCTTTAAGAAAGTTGGTTTGAGCTTCATTTAAGCAATAATTTATGTGTTTTGTCCAGCAGAAGGTTTTTCAGTGTCTTTTTTTAATGTTGTTCATGAACTTCTGTAATGTCTCGCCGAGACAACAAAGAGATGGGTCTAAAACGCATACAAAAGTCTCGAAGAGGAAAACGGATTAGTTGTGTTTCGTAGCCCGTTTCATCGACGACCATTCTTCTTCCTGTTTGTCCTGTTAAGTTGATTTTACATCAACCCTTTCATTTTGTGACTACATACCGTAATTAATTGTATGTACTTCACAGTTCAGTGATTTTCAATACAGCTTAAGATATTTTAGCAGGTGTGCTCTGCATCCACCATTTAAAGAATTCTCTCTTCAAGCGATAAAATTAGGAAGGTTAGTAGATCTCTACTATCTTGTGCTTGACAGATTCTTCTCATACACTGAAATTTTGCTTAAAAAACTGTAAACGTTTGTCCTTGCATCGTATATGATTGCCTCAGGAATATATTTGAATTGCACAACATTATAAATGCTAGTGTAATGTAAAATGGAGACGGTATTGACCATTAGTCTTTCAAGTCAACAACCAGATATTCGGTTATATTCTGTGTCACTGATTCGAATGCCTGTGTCCGTAGCAGGATCCAGAGACTTCTGGATCCTGGTCCGTAGGGTTTCCAGTTTGAACCCGGTTTTGGATCCTGGGATTTCGGGACAGTTTAAAAATAATCGCGGGGTTTCCCGGAAAATACAATTATTTTTTTTTATAGTATATTTTCATTGTTAATCAGTCAAAGGAGATCTGTTTTACAAGGATTAATGGATAATAAAATCTTAATTATAGGGGTAATAAAACAAACAACATGAATTTTTTATTGGTATTTAATGGCAAGAATATCAAGGAATATGACTTTCAATGAGTTACAACGGCAAATTTGGTGTCATCTAGCAAAATATAAACAACTGATTTGGATTTTTTAGAAGGCATGCATTTCTTGAAATGCTAAATAGCTTTGTCCAGCAACTAATGATAATGAATGATATCATACAGAAAATACTGTCTCCAATTGTGACACTAATTACTATCTATTTTGAAAGCTGCATCAGTGTAATCCAGATGTTATAAAAATGAAATATACGTAAGTATTGAGTTTCAAAATAAACCAAGTTATTTTTTCAACTTTTGTTGTTATTTCCAAAATTCCAATACAACACTGAATACAGAAACATAAGTTTCAATTTTCAATTAAGAATTACGATTGTATAGAAAAAGATAAAGTATTGAAAATCCAGAGTTTTTATAAATTTTAAGTATATTTTTCTTGGTAACGAGAAATGTAATTATTTCTTGAGCAAAAAACTAAACAATACTATGTATAAAAGTAAAAGAAAAAGAAAAATCAAATAACCCTGAAAAGGCTTCTATTATGAAGGGCAATAGAGAGGCTCCAATTTGTTGAAAAATAAAACACAGGTTAATACGGAATGTAATATAAAGGCACATAAATATTATTCTTTGTAACGTTCAAAATATTAATTTACAATTACTATTCTTTGTTAAGTAGGCTTTTAGATCAGAACCAGATGATGAGGAACCTGGCATGCTCTGTTTTATTAACAATCTTAATATTCTAACCTCTTTCTTTGTTAAGAGGGATGCGATCAGAACCAGATGATGAGCTCTGTTTTATTGTCTGTTCTAACTTTTCGGAAAGGGATAATTTATTTCTTCCTCGCTGGACGGTGAGTCAGATAGTTGTGGTGAACTGAAGAGTCTAGAAAACAAGTTATTGCTTGCAGAAATTACAACTGGTTTATTATTTAATGCTGCAAGCTGTCGTGTTCGGCACTTATTTGAATTTGCAAATGAACAAATGCGTAGTTGTTTTACCAGAGAAATATTAAATCTATTAATATTATGTATATGTATATATATACATATATATATATATATATATATATATATATATATATATATATATATATATATATATATATATATATATATATATATATATATATATATATATATATATATATATATATATATATATGATAATCACGTGTGTATGTGTGTGTATGTGTGTGTGTGTATCTCAATAGATACAGAGTCTGCCTTAATAACCAAGGTCTAATCAACTTTAGTGAAGCAAAATAAAAAGAGTATACTATGATCAATGAACCGTTTCCTTAGCAGATTATATTTCATTCGTAACGATTAATATATAATAACTAGATGTTACGTTGCTTGTGACCAATTATTTAGATTTTTTTTAGAAACGATCAACTTTTTGCTATCATGAAGACATCGTTCTTTTATCTATAGTCATATTTTCTGAGAATTTTAAATGTTAACGAAATTCCCGGGAAATCCCGAATTTTATGAAAAATCCCGGGACAAAAAAAAAGGCTTTTAAATCCCCTCTTTAGTAGTATCAGGCGTCGTACTCAGTTACGTAACGTAGGTGAAACGTATAACCCACGGTCTAGAAAGAAGGCCTTTCTAGACCGTAGTTTAACCGTGCTTTTCAAACCCTGGGTTTAAAGCCCCGTTCACACATTCACGTATCAGCCCACGCATGTTCACGCATGAATGGAAACTGGTAGTTGGCAACAGCTTACGTAAGTACTACGAAAAAGTTCCGTAATGCGTATTTAAGATCGTGGACAAGCGGGGCGGAGTCGGGAGGTCGATACGCACCATCCCAGCATGCGTGGGCAGCCACGTACGTTTCGATGTGTTCAAAAGATACGTGTCTGCTCACGTCATCCGTCATTTTGCGTGGTTGCACACGCACCGCGTGGTGCATCCGTAGCGTGGTCTGCACGCCTGCGGAACAATGACGCGTGGTCCCACGCTGCTTTCCCGTTCCCGCCAAAAACCGCGTGTGTCCCCACGAGGTTCGGGAGTAGACGTGGCAACAGCGCCTCGCCCCCAGGACCTGAGACGATGAGGCAGCGCTGCGTCGGGTGTATAAAACAGCTTGCGGCGCGGATGCAGCTTCAGTTTTTTTTATATCTATTTTGTGTATGTGTCAATGTAAACAAATGTATATATTTTGTATTATTGTATGTTTCCATGTAAATATTTCAGCATTAGTATAAGCAATAAACATAATTTAAAAATAACTTTTATTCAATGAACTAAAAACCATCAAAGTAACAAAATGAAGTAATAATAATCACACAATTAAGACATATGCAAACAACTATATAGTTGAAAATTAACTTATAGAAACAAATATCTATTTTTTTGTATTATTGTATGTTTCCATCTATATATCAGCACTAGTATAAACAATAAACATATAATAGAAAAGTAACTTCTATTCAATGAACTACAAACCATGGAAGTAACAAAATGAAGTAAGAATAACAACAAAAATAAGGAGTAAGTGAAGGTATATTATATTAAAATAAAAAAAAAATCTGTACTTTCATATTAAGTTGTTCTTCACTACTGCTTGGTAATGGCCTATATAAAGGTATAAACCATTTCAAAATATTCAAAGTTATAATCTTCCCACGCCATGGAGTAATGCACTTAGCCACATTGCAATGCATGTATTTGCTTCTGCGTTAAAAATGTCAGAGTGTATGATCCAGTACTAAAAAAACATATGCAAACAAATATATAGTTGAAAATTAACTTATATAACAAATGTTTATTTTTGGTATTGTATGTTTCAGTGTATATATCATGGTTGGTATAAACAATAAACATATAATTGAAAAATAACTTATTCAATGAACTAAAAACCATTATACTAATAAAATGAAGTAAGAATAATAGCACAAATAAGACATATGTAAAACAAATAAATGCATAAATACAAAGGAAAAGTAAACTGTATGGATATTAAAAATTTTGGAAGTCGACATACAAAGAGAAATTATTATAACAAGTATAAATGTATGTTAACAGTAGTTCTCCTTATTTTCAATTGCAATGTAGGCCCTCACAGCTTCCACCAACACCATGTAGTGCACATACTCCACGACGGCCTCCATTACGTTTCTTTGTTGTCTGTGTGCTGGTGTTATAAGGGCAACGATGTCCTCAATGTTCTCCATGTTGATTCAGCAGCAGTGGAATACTTCTTGCTACAGGGAGGCACTGAATGGCACTGAAAACACGTGTGCACAGCACGGCCCTTTTGTACCTGGCGTATACCCGCCGATGTACATGGGGATGTTGTGAGGGTGTCGTGAGGTCGTAACGCACAACATTACACATACGGTATATGTGCGTGGGTGTTACTTGCTCTGCCACGCATTACATGTGGGGGTGTGGCCTATTGTCGTGGCAGTTCACGTAAGCAACCCGTCTATCTTGCGCAGTGCGTAGCCTTAACACGCATTACTCCGTACTTACGTTATGGCGTCGTTATGTTGACTTACGGACATCGGCCTTTGACACGTATCCACTTGATCGCGCCGACAAACCCTACAGTATAGCCACGTTTCACGTGCGTGAACATGAGTGGGCTGATACGTGAATGTGTGAACGGGGCTTAACAGTGGCTTTGTCGTGAGTTAGAGTTCCTTTTGCCCCAAGGTGCGCTCGGATAAATTTTAGCTTGGCTAATATATTTTATCTTTTACCTAATTCACTGCTACTAGGTATTTATTTGTTGTTATGTAGCTGTTTAGTTTTATACTTACCTTCTACACTGTGGTCGTTCCATTATTATTTATTATTATTATTATTATTTAGAAGATAAACCCTATTATATGGAACAAGTCTATTGGCGCCATTGATATGAAATTCAAGCTTCCAAAGAATATGGTGTTCAATAGGAAGAAGTAAAAGGAGGTAAAGGGAAATACAGAAAGAAGAGTTCTCGTTCATTAGAAAAGGAAAGAATAAACTGATAAATTAATAGTTAGGCAAAAATGTATTAAAGTGCAAGGAGAATAGTATTAGGGCAGTAATGCATTTCACCTTCGCTTGAACTTCTGAAGTTCCAGTTGCACGACTTCCTCTGGGAGGCTGTTCCACAGTCCAACGGCGTGAGGAAGAAAGGACCTCTGGAACTGAGAAGTTCTACAGCGAGACACATTTACTGCATGTTGGTGGTGCTTTTCAGCAAATCTGGTTCCTTCCGGCAGGAAAAGACGATCAGGGATCAATTGAGAATGTGAAAGATCTCTGTTAAAATACAGCTTATGAAAAAGTGACAAACAACAGACCATCCGTCGATGGTCCAAGTTATAACTGGCAGTGTTAGAAAACAGAAACAGAAACCTACTACCACGAACCACTGTATTTAAAAGAGACAAATCTCTGGCAGAAGCAGACATCCATACCGGAGAACAGTATTCTAGTAAAGGAAGGACAAATGTCCTATAGCAAGTTGCGTTAATTTTATCACTTATAATTATATGAGGATTTTCGTACAATACCTAACCTTCGTGCGGGATTTGCTGGCACTTTCATTAGATGTTTCTCAAAAGTAAGATGTGAGTCAAAAGTTACACTTAGAATAGTTAAAGCTTCAGACTCATTCAGCAGGGTCGCGTCGACTTGGAGGGGATGATAGGGTGGAAAATCTGTACAATATCTGCTAATCCGCAGTGTTTTTGTTTTACTGGAGTTCAGCCTCACACTCCACTGATTACACTATTCGTTAATCCGCCCCATGTCCCAATTGAGACTACAGTAAGGGCAGCTTCATTTCTCATAAGAGGAGAATTTACGACATCCACAAGTGTTCCATTATCGACATACTGAGCGATCTTGTTTTCCAGGCTAACAACCATATCACTTGTACACACAAAGAATAACAGTGGACCAAGAACTGCCCTGTGGAACTCCAGGCACAATAGGTCTTGGTTCGCTAAAAATCCCATCAACAGCAACTCATTGCTGCCTACCTGTAAGGAAGTCTTGAAGTAAGTCTACAACATAACCACCCACTCCAAGATTCTGAAGTTTATAAATAAGTGCCTTATGATTTACTAAATCGAAAGCAGCACTAAAATATATTTGAGTTAATCTACACTCAAAGCCCTTATCAAGGTTCTTTTGCAAATGGCATGTCAAATCTAAAAGAGCAGGCACCCAACTACTTCCGATAGGCATATTGACTATCAGCAAACGATCCTTTAGATTCCACATACTTATCTAGTGGCTTAAAAATTAGTTTTTCTGCAACTTTGGGTAGCACAGGGAGAATAGAAATTGGCTTGTAGTTACTGCAGTTTGCAGATATGCCATTCTTTGGAACAGGCACTGTATTGCTAAGATTGCGCTCATCCTCAAAGGTACTACGTCTGCTTAAAAACCTATAGAATCCTAATCTTGGGAGACAACACACTAGAAACTTAAAAAAAAAAAAAAAAAACAAGGGGAAGAAACCATCAGGCTCTTCTCCATCCCAGCTATCAAGATTATCACGAATTTTCTTAGAATCCCTAGAGCAAAATGCAAATTATGTAAGAATAGGTTCAGGATGACAAGTATCAGGGAGAGAGACATCCTCAGCTGACTGCTTAGCTTCAAAAGCTAGATGAAACAATTCAGCTTTTTACTTAGGGCCAGTAACCAATCTACCAGAATCTACTCACAGACCTTGGACTTCACAATTGCTAGGACATCTATGAATATGAGGTCTAATCTATTACCAGAAATATGCGCGGGTTCCTCAATTAGCTGGACAAAATCGGAGGATACACAGACCTCAGGAGCAGACTGGCCATGTTGATCTGTGGAATTTGAATTTAGCCACTCACTGTGCTTTGCATTGCAGTCTCCACAAATAACGAAAAAAGCTTTTGAATCCTGTGATTGAGCCATACTAACCCACTCCAAGAGACAGTCATATACAGAAGCGTCAGTATTTGGATTACAGTACACAGCATGACTATACTAAGCCCTTGGACCACTTCTTCCCAAAACATCATTGAAAGCCATGGGTTGCTTTTTGAGTTACATTAACGACAAACAGACGCAAAAGCAAACAGATAGGACTGGATGCGCAACCTCCGTTGAACTGTACGTTAGTGGTGGTGACAGTGTAATGGTGAAAAGGCAATTTTACTGATGGCCAGTGGAAGTTTTGGATATCCTGTGGATCTCTCACAACAATTAAGAGGGGACGTGGAAGGCGGCGATGATGACGTATTCTCTTAGAGGGGATATGGAAGGCGGAGATGATGACTTATTCTCCTATCAATGATTTAGTTTGCTATCTTAAATCGATAAAACCCCAAATTCACGGAATGCTAATGGGGTTTTGGTCTGATAATGGAAGCATGAAGCCTCTTGAGTTATTGTTGTGAAAGTTTGGCGATTTTTGCCACTTTAATATAGAAATCTCATTCAAAGAACGATCGTCCCTTCACAAGACTGTTACAGAATAAAGGGTGATCATATGTTACGCTTTGGAAGAAACAGGTTAGGCCTACGGGAAGCTCAGCTGATGTATATTGCGCTTTGGAAGAAAAAAAAACAGATTAGGTCTATTATGAAACAAGTATTTGGCCATGAAATATATTTTATATATTTTCCTTATTGGAAGGAGCAGATAACAGACATTAGTTCATCACACGGTCTATCATTAAAGTAAAATGATTGATCAGATACTATACTCAAGCAGTTCTGAGACGTTCCTCCTCCTGGCTGCAGAATGACTTCGCCAGCCGACGAGCACAAATTGGCCCAGAAGGGAGCTCCCATCTTAATCTGTGTGTTGTCTGTCCAAATCCAGTCTCCCTCCTGCGCCTCGTCGGAGCCGCCTATCCAGAAATTGTGGACTTCAATACCTGCAATAAGATTTAAACCTTCAGTGGAAGTCATGTAAATTCTCCCATAGTGGCGTCAGTGCATCTCAGCAGTGTACTGTAGGCTTCACGTAAGGTTCTTTGCAGTATCCTTTCGGCCCCTAGCTGCAACCCCTTTCATTCCTTTTACTGTACCTCCATTCCTTTTACTGTACCTCCATTCATATTCTATGTCTTCTATCCTCCTTTCTTCAACCCTCTCCCAAACATTGTTTCATAGTATAGCTGTGATGTTTTCCTCTTGTTACACCCCTCAACATTCTTTATGTTCAGTTTCCCTTTGGACGCTGAATGACCTCTTAGATCACTCTTGACCCTTGGCGTAAATTTCTTATCCCGTTCCATTCTAATAAACTCTCTCATTGGTAAATAGCTAGATAACTTTCAGTACTGTGGACTGACAGCTATCTGTCAAAGCCAGGACTCACTGAGACATATACATACCTTCGCTCTTGATGAACTGTATCAACTCATACAGGAAGTCTGCGCTGTCAATTTTTATCATTTCTCCGCCTAAGCTGTGGCAGTAATTCCTCATGTTGTGCCAGCTTCCTACCCCAATAACGCAGATGTGGACGCACTGGCCCATTATGTACTGGTACGGAATTGGACAGCCTGTTTCGGAGGCGAAAAGGTTTTTTGAAACTCATGACGTGTGGTTGTAAGGATTCACTGAAGTCGTGATTATTGGAAAACTTCAGTCAGTGTAGTACAGTATATATATATATATATATATATATATATATATATATATATATATATATATATATATATATATATATATATATATATATATATATATATATATATCAGCAATAAGTCACCAAACTGCACGTGACAAATATATACGTAGACGACCACATGAAAGGTGAAAATTAAAGACCAGGTACCAAGCGCTTTAGTGTATTATTGCGTACACTTCTTCGGGTACAAAGTAAAATAAATAAAGATAGACATAAACAAGAAAACTTCACAAAACAAAGATCAAAGCCACTAACAAGCTAAACATCATTACTGAATGCAATCACT
This sequence comes from Macrobrachium rosenbergii, assembly GCF_040412425.1. Lineage (NCBI taxonomy): Eukaryota > Metazoa > Arthropoda > Malacostraca > Decapoda > Palaemonidae > Macrobrachium > Macrobrachium rosenbergii. Next base: position 40,331,292 of record NC_089745.1, read on the forward strand.
AGTTTGAAGTCAAATTGTCACATACCAAACAAAAAATACTTTAAAAATACTTAAGAACTGAAACTACAGTTAGAACAGGCTATTGCTAAAAGGTAACATTGTACTTCCCTACAATTTTATGAACAAGGTAACTATCTAATTTAAAAAGACCCGAACTAATATTCATAAGTTGATTGTTAAAATGCTTAATAAAGGCAGATTCAATTATATTTCTCTTAACAATGTGGTTACAAAAAATTATCTCAGATGAATTTTTCCAGTCCATACAATGGTTAAAATCATTCATATGTACAAATAAAGCACTAGTCAATTGGTCTGTTCGAACTGCGTAACGATGCTGTTTTAGACGATAATCTAGTTCTTTACCAGTTTGACCAAGGTATTTATTACTACATCCAGCACAAGGAATCGTGTAAATACAGCCATTAATTTGTTTTGGGAGTTACGAACAATGATATTCTGAAGTGTCCCTGAATTCTTGTAAACAACAGTTATCTTGAAAATTTTCAGTAATTTTTTAATGAAACAAAGATTTACGTTATATGGAAGTGTCAAATTATTTTCTCTCACCAAAGGCTCCCTATTGTTATTGGGATAAAAATGTTTCTAGCTTTCTGTAAAGATTTGTCGATTAAAAACTTTGGGTATTTTAACATAATTCCTACGTCGTAAATTTTACAAAATTCCGAGTCTAAGAATTCCGGGCTGCATATCCTTAATGCCCTTAAAAACATGCTACAAAAAACTGAGAGTTTTACATTAACGTGGTGATCTGAATAATAGTGGACATAAGAACAGGCGTTGGTAGGTTTCCTGTAAACATCAAACACAAAAGTTCTATCCCTTCTATGAACCAAAACATCTAAAAACGGTAATGAACAATTATTTTCCTCTTCAACGGTGAATTTAATAGAAGGTACCAAATGATTTACCTTGTCCAAAAAACTGTTCAAATTTTCGCACATGGGCCAAACACAGAATATGTCATCAACGTATCGAAACCAAAGAACCCCCTTAGGCAAAATAGCAGGCAATATTTTTACTTCAAAAAACTCCATATATAAAATTTACGACGTAGGAATTATGTTAAAATACCCAAAGTTTTTAATCGACAAATCTTTACAGAAAGCTAGAAACATTTTTTATTCCAATAACAATAGGGAGCCTTTGGTGAGAGAAAATATTTTGACACTTCCATATAACGTAAATCTTTTGTTTCATTAAAAAATTACTGAAAATTTTCAAGATAACTGTTGTTTACAAGAATTCAGGGACACTTCAGAATATCATTGTTCGTAACTCCCCAAAACAAATTAATGGCTGTATTTACACGATTCCTTGTGCTGGATGTAGTAATAAATACCTTGGTCAAACTGGTAAAGAACTAGATTATCGTCTAAAACAGCATCGTTACGCAGTTCGAACAGGCCAATTGACTAGTGCTTTATTTGTACATATGAATGATTTTAACCATTGTATGGACTGGAAAAATTCATCTGAGATAATTTTTTGTAACACATTGTTAAGAGAAATATAATTGAATCTGCCTTTATTAAGCATTTTAACAATCAACTTATGAATATTAGTTCGGGTCTTTTAAATTAGATAGTTACCTTGTTCATAAAATTGTATGGAAGTACAATGTTACCTTTTAGCAATAGCCTGTTCTAACTGTAGTTTCAGTTCTTAAGTATTTTTAAGGTATTTTTTGTTTGGTATGTGACAATTTGACTTCAAACTAGTGATTGCATTCAGTAATGATGTTTAGCTTGTTAGTGGCTTTGATCTTTGTTTTGTGAAGTTTTCTTGTTTATGTCTATCTTTATTTATTTTACTTTGTACCCCGAAGAAGTGTACGCAATACACGAAAGCGCTTGGTACCTGGTCTTTAATTTTCACCTTTCATGGTTGTTGTATATATATATATATATATATATATATATATATATATATATATATATATATATATATATATATATATATATATATATATATATATATATATACACACACACATACACACACACACACACACACACACACATATATATATATATATATATATATATATATATATATATATATATATATAAAAGCATACAGCAGGGTCCATAAAAAACACCAAAAAGGCCATAATTTATTCACATGAGACGTTTCGCACATGTGCTATGTGCATCATCAATTTGGAAATATAACATACAAATCGTTAAAATTTCCCAAAAAATTATTTTAAAATAAAGTTAAGAGAAAAAAATTATTTACAAAATAAACATAACTTAAAATGTGTACAGTAAAAAAGAACAGGTGCTCAACCAACCATCCAAAGGAGAAGAGGAATGAATGACCAAGACCTGACATCACCTACGACTTCAGTTATGTTAGATAAAGAGGAGAACCGGAAACGGGAACAAGCTGTCTGATGTTAAGGACTCAAGGGTAGTAAGTCGTAGGTTGGTGTCAGGTCTTGGTCATTCATTCTTCTTCTCCTTTGGATGGTTGGTTGAGCACCTGTTCTTTTTTACTGTACACATTTTAAGTTATATTAATTTTGTAAATAATTTTTTTCTCTTACCTTTATTTTAAAATAATTTTTGTAAATTTCAACGATTTTTATTATATATTTGCAGATAATGATGCACATAGCACATGTGCGAAACGTCTCGTGAATAAATTATTGCCTTTTCGGTGTTTTTTATGGACCCTGCTGTATGCTTCTGTATATGTATATATATAATATATATATATATATATATATATATATATATATATATATATATATATATATATATATATATATTATTGTAATGAAGTAAACCTCGCACACGCCATCTCATCCTCCAAGAAGTAGAGTAAGATACACTATAAGGACATTTCATGCTCTAGTGAAATAATGTCCACTGTTTTGATTTCAACCGTAAAGGCTAACTGTGGGTAAAATTTGCCCCTATTGACTCCTGTCACCACTACCTTTTTGGGTGAGCTCTTAATTCCTTTCCTTGTCCATGTGACTGCCCAAAGACCTTGATTTCAGGTGCTGTTCTATCGGAGATACTCCTGCACTTAGCAACTGACCCATGTGACCAGCACCATCTTGAACACCTGAGCCATATGCCCCCACACCCCACGTGAGAGACCCATATAGAAAACATAGTCCCGCTGCCATACAGTGCTATCTACAGTGAGCAGGATCGTAATCTCCCGATGCTATAAAAGGGAAACACACTGACACATTGATATCAGAAGAGCTTGGCTCCCTTGAGCTGCCCCTTGCTGTCCGACGTGGTTGTCCAGAGCTTAAGTTACTTTTGTAGTGAGTCCCTTTAACACTACCCTCCATCGCTGGCCCCCCTGAAGACAAGGAATCCATCTCCCAACGAAGGTAATGTATCAGAGTCAAGGTTCTTATGTCAGTCATGTCTCTGTCAATCTTTTGCTATTTTCCGTTTCCTTTTCATAATATAATATACTTATGGCAAGACCTGTAATGCTTTTATTTTGTGTTGTTTTAATTTATGAACCAGTGAAGCAACGTGTAACGTAATTGTTTAAAATCAGTGTTATTGGAATCAAGTCCTTTCTAAGCACCTTCTGTGTGACCCCTCGATTCCCTGATCAAAGCGCCTTACTGCAGCTAAGTAACCACGTGTTCTCGATTGCAGATAGGAGTTTGCCTGCTGTTGACCTGTTATCAACTTGTGTGCACAGTGGCATAACCACTGTTCCTTTCCCCTGTGGTGCCCTTTGAAGCAGGCCCCCTTTTTAGTTTCTTCAGAGAATCATCCATTTTTTGTTAACCTCATTATATGACATGACTCTGTTTACCTGTCTTTATTTATGCTCCCATTCTATTGATATGTATGTTTTCTAATGTAAATGTAATTAATTAAGTGAACCCTAAGTGTTTACCTAACAACTTCCCCTCTTGAAGAAGGCCTTCAAGCGAAATCTTTGCATATGGTTTTACCTGAAACCATTTTTAGAGTCAGATTTCACCTGCCCAAGGTAAGTTTCCGTAGCCTTCAGCTCAGAACCATATCAATATGTATGTACAGTTCTCGGCTAGCATTCTGCTAGGCCCGAGTTCGAGTCTCCGACCGGCCAATGAAGAATTAGAGGAATTTATTTCTGGTGATAGAAATTCATTTCTCGGTATAATGTGGTTCGGATTCCACAATAAGCTGTAGGTCCCGTTGCTAGGTAACCAATTGGTTCTTAGCCACGTAAAATAAATCTGATCCTTCGGGCCAGCCCTAGGAGAGCTATTAATCAGCTCAGTGGTCTGGTTAAATTAAGGTGTACTTAACTTATTTATCACATCACTGTGACGCTTTATATGCAAACATTAAGCTACAAATGTTATTTAATATCCTGTTCGCGCTCTTTCGGGAATATCACAAAAGAGGAATTATAGGTGATAATTGGTTTGGTACCTAACACTCGACAGTACGAACCAACGACTTCTAGTCGACGTTCAAGACCATTCGGCTGTCAATGGTCTTGAACGTCGATTGGAACTCTTTCGTTCGTACTGTCGTGTTCGAGTCACTTAGGTTTGGTACCTAAGTGACTCGTAACCAAACAATTTATCACTTATAAATCCCCTTCAGTGATATTCCCCAAGTAGCCCGAATTGGATATTAAACGACATTTGTAGCTTAATGTTTCTATATAAAATGTCACAGTGATGGGATAAAAATTCATATGTACTCTCTCTCTCTCTCTCTCTCTCTCTCTCTCTCTCTCTCTCTCTCTCTCTCTCTCTCTCTCTCTCTCTCTCTCTCTCTCTCTCTATATATATATATATATATATATATATATATATATATATATATATATATATATATATATATATATATATATTTATATATGTATATATATTATTTATGTGTATGTATGGATATGTACGGTTATCGTTTTAAAATGGTATATAATTTCAACAGCATTTCATGTATATCTCATTTTGACAGCTGGTTGTCTAAGGTCGGAATGACTTACCATGCTACACTTCGTCTGTGGTTTCTGATGTTTTTTTGTCACTGAAACATACTTTTTTGTCATTGAAATATACTTTTTTGTCACTAAAATATACTTTTTTGCCACTGAAATATACTTTTTTGTCACTGAAACATTATTTGTCATTGAAAAATACTTTTTTGTCACTGAAATATACTTTTTATTACTGAAATATACTTTTTTGTCAGTGATATATGCTTTTTTTGTCACTGAAATATACCTGTGAACTGCCTTTAGTGAATCTATCCCACCGAAAAGCGTGATAATAACATTGAGTATCAAAGAGGCTTACCAGGGATACTAGTAGTAGTAGTAGTAGTAGTAGTAGTAGTAGTAGTAGTAGTAGTAGTAGTAGTAGGAGTAACATAATTATTTACATCAGTGGCGAGAGTCGTTGGCGGCGCCAGTGACAATCCCAGAACTGAAACGGAAGAAGGATTTTTAAACTTCTTGAAGAGGCAGTACACTAGGATATAGCGGCATTTACTCAAGGTTCTTTGCGGCGTCCCTTCGGCCCCCAACCGCAACCCCTTTCAATCCTTTTACTGTACCTCAGTTCATATTTTCTTTCTTCCGACTTACTGTTCTTAACCCTCACCTAACAATTGTTTCGTAGTGCAGCTGCGATGATTTCCTCCTGTTGCACCTTTCAGACCTCCTTTACTCTCAATATCCCTTTCAGCGCTAAATGACCACATAGGTCCTCTGTGGCCTGAGTTTTATACGCCATTCCATTCCGTTATATTCCATTTAAGGTTCCCTTCACCAGTTCCTCTCGGTTGATATACATTCCCTAAACAATGTCCTTGGCTACAGTTACCAATTTTTTTTTTAAACCAGGCACTAATTTAGTTTTCATTTGTTTGAACACGACTGCTGGATGATAGCACTGAATTGAAACTTAAGCAGGAATTGAAATGGATATCCGACAGAGTACAGACATAATTACTTCGCGGGTAGAAGAAACATGAGCACAAAAGAAGTGGAACAAAAAAGAACGCGGATTTTACCACTGACTGACTTTTCTTGCTTCAGTGTGAACGGTATTCCTTTATTTTCCTTCACATTACTTTTCTCCTTTCACTTTTATAGAATAAAATCACACGTGCTTGACCTCTCTTTAACAGAAATAATATATATATATATATATATATATATATATATATATATATATATATATATATATATATATATATATATATATATATATATATATATATATATATATATATATATATATATATATATATATATATATATATATATATATATATATATATATATATATATATGATTTTATACCAAATACCCACACAAGTTCACTGTGTACATATACTCATACTACACGTGTTAGGCTTCAATAAAACGGGCTGGTTCTTATTCCAGTCTCTTAGTTACAAAGTACTGGCTGAGGAAGAAAACTGTCTTCGAGAGCTTATACTTCGGAACTTACAGAATGTGGAATCTAAACCACCCGTTTCACTGAATTCTGAATCCTAAAACGAGCAGTATGGATATATACTGTATATATGTATGTGTATATATATATATATATATATATATATATATATATATATATATATATATATATAAATATAAATTTTATGTATGTGTGAGTATGTTTATATAATGTATAACACACACACACACACACACACACATATATATATATATATATATATATATATATATATATATATATATATATATATATATATATATATATATATATATACATATACAAACACATCAGCGGAGACATTTTGTAAACGTATACGATAAAGCCATTTCTCAACGACATAAGAAGCATTTCTAATATCCTTTGTTTTCTACCGATTATTTGGAGACCAGCCCAACTAACGTACCCAAGAGAAGCTCCAGTGGTCGAATGGCCATCACGATCTGATTCAATGTGAACGGGAAGAGGTCGGTGACAGCAGACGAGTAATAATAAACGGACCTGGGATTTCTCGGCCTTTATATCTCGCCACAAGCGTCGCCCCGTAAGGGGGTACTGTCATCAGTGCACTCCACGCGGTGCATTGTGGGACATTATTTGAGGTTCTTTGCCGGGTGTATGGCCGGGAAGCGAAGATATAAACAATTTTTCATCTTTTTTTGCAAAGTTTAATCACTTAGTACCATCAGTTAAATTCACTATGAAAATGGAAAAAGATGGGTGCTTACCCTTTTTTTTGGATGTCCTCATACGAAGAAATACTAATTAGTTTTCATAGAGTGTGTGTACAGAAAGCCTACTAATATGTGCATTTTTATTCCGGTCAAAGCAATAAGGTTAAGAAATCAGTGTTCACGTCTATGTTTTTAAGAGCGTTACGTGTAGGTAGGCCTGACTATATTGATGATGAAGTAGATAGGATTAGGAATGCACCAAGATTCTGAAATATCCTGACAGTGTACTAGACAATGCATTAGAAGCGGCGCAAAAGACTATGTATCAAAACCAAAAAGAATCTTAGGATACAAAAAATTTGCGTGGACTATCTTATAATAATAAAACGAAAGATATTCCTATCTTCTTAAGAATTTTGGTGTTAATGTCGCATTTAAGAACAATAAAACAGTGAAACACGTACTTATAAAGAACTCTCTCGCCAATACTAAAGGATGCGTTTATAAAATTCCATGTAAGTCTTGTGACAACTTTTTTGTTGGTTAGACGGGTAAAGCACAGGAAAAGAGAAGAGAACAGCATGAAAAATGTGTGAGATATGCACAGGTGTACAACGGTATTTTTGTACATGTTAGTGAAAACAATCATACTGTCAGCTGGGAAGGGACGTAAAAGATAGCGTATTCTAATTATGCTTGGAAGGGACACAAAAAGATAGTGCATTCTAATAATGCACTGGAGAGGAATATCATTGAATCTAGCCTTATAAATAATGCTGTGGTCATAGTATGAATATCAGTTAAGGCTTGTATAAACTTGATCCCGTAATAACAAAGAAATTTGTAAGATGTATGTCAAAAGAAATATGTAAAATGTTTAAATTTTAAGGAAGCCAGTAGAGATATATGGAAAAAGGATGATCATATATGGAAACACAGTTGGGGGGAAGTAGTACTAATGATTTTTCCTGCCCCGCCCCCTACACCTGTCGGGTGTGGATTTGTAGTCTCCTATGGTCTGTACGCTTATGTTTATCGGTAATTTCCCTGGAGGGTATATTGTGATTTCTACCCAAATGAGTTCTGAAGCCACTCCTACCTTGGCACCTGTCAGTGGGGGATCTGTAGTCTCAAACGGTTGTGCATGTTCGTCAGCTCTCTCTCTCTCTCTCTCTCCCCTGGGGGGAGAAGGGGTTGGTGCCGTCGAGTGCACTGTAGGCATTACTTAAGGTTCTTTGCAGCGTGCCTACGGTCCCTAGCTGCAACCCCTATCGTTCCTTTTACTGTACCTCCTTTCATATTCTTTGTCTTCTATCTTACTCTCCACCCTCTCCTAATAATCGATTTATAGTGCAAACCTTTTACTGTCAATTTCAGTTTCAGCACTGAATGACCTCATAGGTCCAAGTACTTGGCCTTTGTCCTAAATTCTATAATCAATTCAATTCAGTACTGCCTCTGTAGTATATATATTTGTGATTTCTAATCCTATGTATCAGTCCTTTGTCAGTGGCTTGGAAATAAAGTCGAAACCGAGTGGTAAAAATGCTCGTCACTGAAGTCGTCTTTTCCCACTGTGGGGAGTTCGTATTTCCCAGGTGATGAATCACTTATCAGTTATAATTCCCCTTCGGTATTATTCCCAAGGTAGGGCGAATTGGATATTAAAACATTTTGACTTGTTTTTGGAGAGTATTCTTGTTTTTGGAGATGTATATATATATATATATATATATATATATATATATATATATATATATATATATATATATATATATATATATATATATATATATATATATGATTATGATTAGCAAGAACTCGCTAGCAAATTGCCTCCCCTTTTTTTTGTTGTTGTTTGTTTTGTTGTTTTCATTTACTGCAAGCCGCTCGATCGATAGACACATCTGTCTATCGACTTCGCATGGTCAGAATACAAGGGTTTAAAACGGATTAAGGCCACTCCCTTTAAGCAGATCTTTCTTCGAGGCAAAAGTGATTTCTGTCTGGTCGTTTTCTTACAGGCAAAACTCCCCCTGCGGGCATCAGCTGAAAATGATTCAACCCCCCATATGCTGGAAGTGCCCCCTGCCTCATAGGAGATAAAAGCAGAAAACCATGAGGCCTCGGTCTCACACGCGCGCTGGAAGATAGGGAGTGAAGAAGTCCCCGAACCTCGGCCATGCCCTTGGCTCCTAAACCACGTGGCCTTTAAAAGTATACTTTCCTTCTGTGAACTCCGGCCACCACCCACGTGTTCCCTTGGATGCTAGCCGGACCGATGACCGACTCCATTTGCTTGGAGTTTCGAGAAGTCCCCATCGCCTTGCCCTTTTACTGAAGCCCTTGCATCCTAACACATGGAGAAACTCGCCCTCGGAAGTCGCAAGTCATCTCTGCCTTACGGTAAAGTGCTCTGGAAGACCTCCATTCAGTCACGCTTTTGTCTTGTAACATTTACTTAACTTGAGAGCCCGTAATCACCGAGTCTCTTGTCAAATGTCTGTGCTCCTCGAGTGTCGGCAGTGCTAAGCTATTATCAATTCATCGAAGCCCCTTGGCACCCTCAGTGCAGCTTCAAATTCATTATTCTTTTGGTCTATTTGCATTACTGGCGTATAATGTGCATATCTCTCATTTCAGAGGGACCCTATATCGTGGAAGCTTCTTGGACTGTGTCTGGAATTCCCTAGTTTCATTCATCCCGTAGGAGTCCCCTCCAGGATCAGTAATCTACTAGCATTCCTCTTTCCCGTACTAACGTTATTTATGTAAAGGCACTCCTGCAAGTTTGCCCACGTGTTTTACGTAATATTTTCCTCAGTAACAAGAGCCTTACGCTCATATGAAATTCCCCTTTGTTTTCCTCTTTTTTTATGTTTTCCTGGACCCAGGAAGTCAGAATCACAAGGCTAAATTACCTTAAATTGTCGCTACCTGTCTCACAGAGAATATTTCAAACTAAATCGCCAGGAAAAATGTAATATATATATATATATATATATATATATATATATATATATATATATATATATATATATATATGTATGTATATATACATACATATATATATATACATATATATATATATATATATATATATATATATATATATATATATATATATATATATATATATATATATATATATATATATATATATATATATATATATATATATATGTGTGTGTGTGTACATATGTACATTTTATATGTATAATATATATACATATATAAACACAAACACACATATATGTGTGTGTGTATATAACATATATATATATATATATATATATATATATATATATATATATATATATATATATATATATATATGTGTGTGTGTGTGTATATAAAAATATATATATATACACACATACCCTTTACAAAAAAAAAAACACGAACCGTCAAACACTGACCTAACTTCTGTGCAAAAGTAAAAGAGAAAGAAAAGCGAAACAGGCAGCAAACACACTTAAGGAAACCTACGACAGAGGAAGGAGCCGCAGTAAGAAGAGAACCTCAACACGAATTATCGTTGCATTCACGACTCAATTTTTAAGAGTAATACACCATGGATATAGAAGCAGTTTCCTTCCAACACCGACGAAATTTTAATGAACGCACCAGGACGTGTGACGAAGTTGAGTCAATTATGAATAACTATTAATTCACTAACTGTTTCTTGTGTTACATTGATGTATTTGTTGATTTTTCACAAATGGTGTTGCAAGTTACCTTTTTTGTGTGTTGGAAATGACCTTTTTGTTTGTTGCAAATGAGATATTTGTTTGTTGCAAATGACATTTTTTGTTTGTTTCAAATGACATTTTTTGTTTGTTGCAAATGACATTTTTTTGTTTGTAGCAAATGATATTTTTTGTTTGCTGCAAATGACATTTTTTGATTGTTGCAAATAACCTTTTTTGTTTTGCAACAAAAATTTTGTTTGTTACACATAACCTTTTAGTTGCTGCAAATGACCTTTTTGTTTGTTGCGACCTAATAAATATGTTAAGAGAGTCTTGACCCTAAACTTTAATTGTTTCGGAAAAATTTATATCTTCATATTTTGCTTTAAATTTTCTCATAATTTTCTAAAAACAGTATAAAAAATTATTAATCGTGAAAGGAGAACTTTGTTCCCAGACTTTCATTTTTCGGCAGAAATTTTATTTTTCATATTTTGATTTAAATTTTCTCATAATTTTCGACAGTTATTTAAAAAAAATTATTAACCGTGGAAAGAGACCTTTGTTCCTGCACTTTTATTTTTTTGGCAAAAATTTTAATTTTCATAGTTGGCTTTAAATTTTCTCAACATTTTCGACAAAATTAAAATTAAATAAAATTATTAACAATAGAAAGAGAAATCTGTTCCTAGATTTTCATTTATCGGCAAAAATTTTAATTTTCAAATTTTTCTTTAAATATTCTCATAATTTTCTTCAACATTATTTTTAAAAATTATTAACCGTAGAAAGAGACCTTTGTTCCTGGACCTTCTATCTTCGGCAGAAATTTTAATTTTCATATTTTGCTTTCAAATTTCTCATAATTTTCTGAAATACTATAAAAAAATATATATTAACCGTACAAAACTTTTCTCCTACTGGAGTTTTATTTTTTCGGCAAAAATTTTACATTTTCTCATAATTTTCGACAAGGTTACTAAAAATTACTAATCGTGGAAAGCGACATTTGTTCCTGCACTTCTATTTTTCAGCAAAAATTTCTAATTTTCTCATATTTTTCGACAAAAAAAAAAATTATTAACCGTAGAAAGAGACTTTTGTTCCTGTATTTTCATTTTCGGCAAAATATTTTAATTTTCTCCGAATTTTCAAAAAATTACAAAAGAAAAAAAATAGTATTCACGGTAGAAACAGATCTTGGTTCTTGGACTTCCATATTTCTGCAAAGTGCAAACTTTCATATTTATGCATTTGCATAAAACATTCGGCTAAATGTTACGATATTAAAGAGAAGGATCTGGTTTGCCCGCTTAAGACGTATCCAGTATAAGAGATGGGACTCCAGGCTCACGTTCCCTAGGCCTGCCTCTCTCTCTCTCTCTCTCTCTCCACGATTCGTTAAATCTCTTTGCGTAACTGATGACCTAAATAATAAATTAAATAATAATACCACTTATTAATTTGACCAACTTGGGTAGCTACCAGGGTGGAGAAGGGCATGGGCTCACAACTTCGTCCCAAAAAGGGCTTGCATATATATATATATATATATATATATATATATATATATATATATATATATATATATATATATATATATATATATATTGTTAGCGTATGTACATGTTTATGCCAATATAGTTTTACATCGATACATACTTTCAACGGAAACCCAAAGCGACAGAAAGGAAATATTACTAGTCTATAAACAGTAGGGCTCAGACCCTGGCTATTTCCATAACTAACGAGATCCCTTTTGAATCAACTCATTCACAAAAGCATCCCTGAATACTATCTGGGATTTTAAAAAACGGATGTAGATCACTCGGCCAGCTTGTAAAGTCACCACATCGGCACCAGGATAGTGTTTCGGCGGTGCCATTAATTAAGTCTCCGCTGAGCTTGTTTTCTTTGGTGACTTCCCATTTTCTTCAAGCTCAATTAGTCACGCCTAAAACGTGCCAGGTCACGCATTTTAATCATTTTTATTTTATGCGTATTTATACAAATGTCACACATTGTGTATCACATGTTTCTTCATTCACAGGCATCAAGACTGTATCCATATTGTAGCTCTGTATGTTTTGTATTGTAATTTGTACTCGTTCACTGCATATTATTGTTTATTGTTTCGACCTCAGGTCACAGTCAATTCCATTGTCTCTCATGGCCCGGCGTCAGTCGGCCACAATATAAGCTGCCTGGATCTGTAATAAAGTAGCAGTAACTTTTACCTGCTCGTTTCTTTGACACCTTACAGTGGTGACCCCGGAGTATCCCCGGAGCCATTAGCGGACTCACACGGCGACTTAGTCTTGGCTCCAGGATTTCTCCAAAACGCTCTTAGCGGCCTAAACACGGCGCTGTAACCAGCGTTTGAGCGTGCTGACTCGTCGGCGTACCCCACCAGCGTCACTAGCGGAACCACACGGCGCACGAAAATGCGTACTGACGCCGAGTACCCCACTCCAGTAAGGGGTCAAAGGAGCGAGCATGGACGCGGATATCCCCTCCTTCATGCAGTTAAACGCGGACCCCGCGGACTCGGAGGTTTACCTACCTCCCATCACACCCGCGCCGCCCCCGCATCGAGGCCCTCCCTCCCACCAGCCCCGAACACACGGCGGCGGGCAACACAATCGCGGGCCGCCCTCACCGTAAAAGCTGCCGCCGTTTATGCAGGGGAACCCATCGATGTGGCTGCGCGCAGGGTGGAGAGCCACTTCAGAATCACGGACCTGACGGACGAAATCCTACAGGCCGACACAGTGCTCAACGCCCTTCCGGAGGATGTGCACAGAAAACTCATCTCGCGAGTACCGAAACACACACCCTCACATACAGCACCACAAAAAAGTTCCTCCTCGAAGCTTGCTCCTGCCCATCGCCGAGCGGGCCGCCCGTGCTATCGACCTTGCCATAAACCCACGCCACGACCTCAATTCAAGAGACGCTTTGGGGCATGGTCGTAGATCTCCTGTCACTACCAGACTTGGGTGGCACAAAGAAGCGGCAGGAGATAAGCTTTCACACGGAAATCTACCTTCGCCAACTCCTCCTGGAGGTACGCAACCAGATCGCTCACCCCTACACCATGCCTGTCGAGGACCTCATAGAGACGGCGCAACACCTCACAGACTCCGTCAAGGCTTCACAGCGGCTAAAACCGGCCACACAGCCGGTCAGCTCCGTCCAGCCTGAAGAGGACGAGCAGCCCGTCAACGCCATCGCCAACAGACATCCACCGAACCACAGCAGATGGAGGTCCCGGGCTTCTGTTGCTACCACAAGTGGTTCGGAAAGGACGCCCAAAACTGCCTGCCGCCCTGCTCGTTCGCCCGTTCAAAAAAAAGGGGGTGGCGGCGGCCAGCAGGACAGGCCGCCATGGCAGCCGAAGAACCCAGGGCCTCAAAAACAGTAGGTTTTACGTCCGCGACACCGTCTCCGGCAGGATGATCCTGGTCGACACAGGGGCCTTTAAATCGGTCTTCCCAGCATCCAGAGAGGACCGCAACCAGACACCAGACCCGGCCGCTTTCCTGACGGCCGCCAACGGAACCCCATCCTCTCCCACGGCACCAGGCTCCTGTCGATCTCCATCCTGGCCAGAGTTACTCCTGGGACTTCATCGTCGCGGACGAGGAACCCCACTCCTGGGGCCGATTTTCTGGCGCACTTCGGCCTGCTAGTCGACGTGGGGCGCAAGCGCCTCCCTCGATACCGACTCCTGCCGGTCTCTCCCGTTAACGGCGGGACCCAGACCCACCATCAGCGCCGTCGCCCCCACCAGTATGCACACCTACTGTCGGAGTTCCCTGAGGTATTTAAGCCCGAGCCGCCAAGTCCCCGGGGCCCCAGCCAAGCACGGCATATACCACCATATAGTGACTAAAGGGCCCCGACACATGCGGTTCCAGGCTTCCCCCTCAGCGCCTTCAGGAGGCGAAAAAGCATTCGCGGAGATGGAACAGATGGGCATCTGCAAGAAAGCCTCCAGTCCATGGGCCTCCCCCTCCACATGGTGCAGAAACCGGACGGCTCCTGGAGACCCTGCGGTGACTACAGGCGGCTCAACATTGCAACAGAGCCCGACCACTACCCTCTACCCAACATGCAAGACCTCATGGCCTCCTTTCACGGGGCCAAAATATTCACTAAATTGGACCTTCTTAAATCTTATTTCCAGGTACCTGTTGCGCCAGAGGACATACCAAAGACAGCCATCATCACGCCCTTCGGGTCCTATGTGTTCGCCTTCTCCACCTTCGGGCTGAGGAACGCCGGGGCCACCTTCCAGCGGCTCATGGACAGCATCCTGGGGGACCTAAAATTCTGCGTCTGCTACGTCGACGACATTCTCATATTTTCCAGGTCTCACAGCGAACACCAGAGACACATCAAAGCAGTCCTCCAGCGCCTCCAAGAGAACGGCCTCGTCGTCCGTTTCGACAAGTGTACCTTCGGTGTCCAGAAAGCAGAATTCCTGGGTCACGAGGTGTCTCCGACAGGCGTCCGCCCTCTTACATCGAAAGTAGCAGCCGTAGCCAAGTTCCCGACACCCACCTCCATCAAGGCTGTCCAGGAGTTCCTTGGGATGGTAAACTTCTACAGGCGGTTCATCCCCGGGATCGCGCACACCACGGCCCCCCTGACGGAAGTCCTAAAAGGCCAACCGAAGTCCCTGTCTTGGGGACCCAGCCAGCAGCAGGCCTTTTCCTTGACGAAGGCCGCCCTCACCAAGGCAACCGCCTTGGCACACCAGGATCCCAAGGCCCCCCTCCAGCTGACGACAGACGCCAGTAACGTCGCCTGCAGTGCTGTTCTGGAGCAAATCATCAACGGCGCCCCCCAGCCCATCGCCTTCTTCAGCAGGAAGTTCAGTCCCGCAGAGACCCGCTACAGCACCTTCGACAGGGAACTCTGCGCGATGTACCGCGCAGTTCGGCACTTCAAGTTCCTCCTGGAGGACGCCCTTCACAATCTTCACAGACCACCAGCCACTGGTTCACGCCTTCACGAAGCAGGGGACGCATGGTCTTCAGACAGCAGCGCCACCTCTCAGCCATAGCCGAATTTACCTGTTCCGTCAGGTACCTCCCGGCAAGAAAAATCCCGTAGCAGACGCCCTCTCCAGAGTCGAGTTGAACGCAGTGCAGCTTGGTGTAGATTACCAGGACCTTGCCAGAGAACAGGCCGCTGACCCAGAAACCCCAGCATACCGCACTGCCATCACATCCCTCAAGTGGCGGGACGTGACCCTCACCCCCGAAGGCCCCAGCCTGGTCTGTGACATCAGCACAGGTCAGCCCTGCCCTTTGGTTCCAGCCTCACGCCGCCGCCAGGTATTCGACATAATTCACGGCCTCTCACACCCCTCCGGCAGGACCACGGCCAAACTGCTTTCAAAAAAGTTCGTCTGGCACGGGGTGCAAAAGGACGCCACGGCCTGGGCAAAACAGTGCCTGCAGTGCCAGACCAGTAAGGTGGGTCGTCACACGCAGTCGGGGGTAGGCGAGTTCCCACAGCCAGGGCGCCGCTTCAGCCTCATCCACATCACAACCGACAGGGGCCCCGCTTTCCTCTCCGAGTTGTGGTCTGCCCTGGCTCAACTGCTGGGAACCACGCACCACACCACCACAGCGTACAACCCAGCGGCCAACGGCCTGGTCGAACAGTTCCACAGGTCCCTAAAGTCATCCTCATGGCGCGCTGCACCGCCGAGGACTGGAAACATCAGCTGCTGTGGGTCCTCCTCTGGTTGAGGACCGCCCCAGAGCCGACGGCACCCCATCCGCAGCTGAACAAACCTGGGGAACCCCTCGTGGTGCGGGAGAGCTCGTGACGGATGAACGCCACTCCCCATCACTGCAGAGGCTCCGCGACGTGGCCGGCAAGTTCGCCCCTTGCAGGCGCTCATACATCGACAAAGCAACCACCTTCATGCCGCCACAGCTGTCATCCGCCACCCACGTCTTCGTCAGAGTCGACGCCGTCCATCCACCACTAACTAAGCCCTACAGGGGACCCTTCCGCGTGCTGGAACGAAACAGCAAGGCGTTCCAGCTGGCACTCCCAGGCAAGGACGACTGGGTTTCCATAGACCGGTTAAAGCCCGCCTTCCTGTCGGAGAGTCCCGGCAGCGACGCATCACCCCTTCCGCCCAACCGCACTCCAACACGCCCTCACCCCCGCAGGCGCGGCTGCCCCAGGAAGGGACCGCCCAACCAGCAGCCTCACAGGCGGGAGGCCCCTCCGTTATCTTCAAGGAGCCGCGGCACCCTTCAGCGTCCCAGCAGATACAGGGATTAGTCAGACGCGTCCCTCGTCTTGGGGGGGGAGTATTTGTAAAGTCACCACATCGGCGCCAGGATAGTGTTTCGGCGGCGCCATTAATTAAGTCTCCGCTGAGCTTGTTTTCTTTGGTGACTTCCCATTTTCTTCAAGCTCAATTAGTCACGCCTAAAACGTGCCAGGTCATGCATTTTAATCATTTTTACTTTATGCGTATTTATACAAATGTCACACATTGTGTATCACATGTTTCTTCATTCACAGGCATCAAGACTGTATCCATATTGTAGCTCTGTATGTTTTGTATTGTAATTTGTACTCGTTCACTGCATATTATTGTTTATTGTTTCGACCTCAGGTCACAGTCAATTCCATTGTCTCTCGCGGCCCGGCGTCAGTCGGCCGCAATATAAGCTGCCTGGATCTGTAATAAAGTAGCAGTAACTTTTACCTGCTCGTTTCTTTGACACCTTACAAGCTTATGTAGACAATAAACAAGTCTAAAATTACGTTCAAAGGGCCAATTTTACTCGCAATGCCTCCCAAATTCAATTCACATCAAACGGACGATTTTTAAACAGACGAAATCGCTCTCCGTTTTTCTGCTGTCTTCTGTTCGCGGCTATTTCCGTTCTTGTTATGCTCGCTGCCATGTACGCTTTGACACCTTCGATATGACTTCACGTGACGTCTAATGGTGACGTCAGAACGATGCCTGACGACGTAATTGATTTTCCGCGGATTTTGACTTCTGGATGGGACGGCGTTGAAATGGCTGACAACAGAGGAGACCTCATAATTATTATTATTATTATTATTATTATTATTATAACGGTTAATGTTACATCCCTTTCAAGCAGGGTTGGTAATCATCAATTAATTATTATTATTATTATTATTATTATTATTATTATTATTATTATTATTATTATAGCAGTTAAAGATATGTCCCTTGAGGCTGGGTTCGTAATATCAATTCATCATAAATATATGTATTTTTATGCATTCTTAATGTTTTTCTCTGAATTTCTTCACTCATTCTATTTATTCATTTATTCTTTCCATTTATGAGTGACAAGTTTAGTCTTCCTTTTTTATATATATATATTTTACTATATATATAAATATATATTTATATAAAAATTTCAGGCCACTTTAACATTACTGTGTTATATAGTGTGATGAAAGAGAGTTAGCTGTAAGATGGAACTGGGGCAAGCCGTCAGTTGCAGAATCGTTGTACTCAGCAAATACTTCGTTACATCTGCAGTTAACTTGATGAACACACGATATTGGCTCTGTCATATGACCGAGTTGGTATGTGCGTACATGAGTTCGTGACGTTAGAAATCTAGATTTTGTGTCTAATTCTGCCCAAAAATTAGTCCGATCGTTCATTAGCGGAGCTAGAGCAGTATCGTCAAGACATTATCTTTGAGTGTTGCAATCTCTTAGAATTGGCAGAATAAGGTACAGTTCAGACTCTTCGTTTTTCTGTGTGAATTGTGGACTTATGTTTTTTTACCATGTTTCAAGACATTTTTGAACTTGTGTGGGAAGTGGACGTAGTCTTTTACCATTTCAATATTCTATTTTATTGTGTTCTATTTACCAGTATGCTATTTACTCATGCATTTTAGACTTTTCATTATTATGTTTTGCACTTGCATACTTTTGGGAGATTATTATTTGTGCTTAATTCTTTCGACAGATGTCTGTGGTGGTGGTGTGGTGAGAACATAGTGAGAGGACATGACGTTATCATGTTGGTGTGATCATAGAGAAAGACAGATGCAAACCTTTGCAATGTCTATAATTTTTATGTGGTAGACTTTGAGACTAGACTAGACTTACAAAGTCTATAATGGAACATGTGAGAATTTTTGGATTTACAGGCCATTAGCCATGATGAGACTTTTTAGTCAGGGTTAGATTATTCTTACTTCACAATTTCATTTATGATGCATTTTAATCTTTACTTTGTTTATTCATTACTTGTTGGGTTGCTTTAAATAATAAATCTATTTTTGTAGGAAAGATTGCATTTCCTTAGATGACCCATTTCA
>NC_089745.1:40355489-40362989 GCF_040412425.1 Macrobrachium rosenbergii
TGTCCTCCAGTAACAAAACACTCCACTATAACTTTTGTATCCCAGCATTTCTCTTACCTACAAAGTGCATAATCGCAACACTAACCGATATCATTGCTCTCAAATAATCAGAGCAGTTTATTATTTCTATCGGTCTCACCTAACTGTAAAAAAGCATATGAGGCCACTAAAGTTTATTCGTAAGCTTTGTTATTTAAGGATATCTGTATCAGCACTTTGATCTTCCTCCATTATGCTATTTAGATTGCCTGTAAGCTTTATGACCTTTGCTTTGTAGGTACTAAGAATAATGTCTGAATAGTAACTGCATAAAATCCACTATTAAACACACCTGTGGGAGGGAGAGGGGCCTTTTATCCCTCAAAATCCATTCAGCTCACGATCACGGTATTCAGTGACCCAATTACCACGACTAAGTTAACACGTTTGCCTCCTGAACTGACACTCACAATTCCTATTCAAAGTAGAATTTTTTGTTTTCTGTGAGCCTCTGTGATTTTACTGATTATGCTTTATCTACGCCCCAAATAAGGGAAGGTAATATGGTTCTGAACACTGAGAAGTAAACTACGATACTATTTTGATCTAAAGAGCACAAATCAGGTTCTATCTTCACAAGCAGTATCGAAGGCATTTGAAAAAGATATCACGCTTTGCAATGCCGTGTTAGGATTTAGTGCAGTCTTGTACTATAAATATGATCTCACTACTTCTCTGCCATAAAAATATATTAAAAATTCTACCAAATAGGACATCATAACTTTACGTTATCAATCAACAATTATGATTGTATAATTGTATTTACAGAAATTGTGTTCATGAACTATTACTAATATTATTTATAAACTGTAAATATGCAATGAAGGAGTACTTTTACAAGGGTTAGGAATTTGAGATCAATATCATGATTTCCAGTACAAGTTTATTCTTTAGTTCAAAGAAACAATTTATACTATTTTAGTTAAATTTATTCTTTTATAATTATCATTAGTTCATGGACAGTAAGACAGAATGTGAATTTAACCAGTTCCTGATAAGATTATGATCAGTAAACCAGACCTTCCTGCCATGTTTTGCAACAAAGAATTAAATGTCAAGAACAACAAGCCGTTTCGTATCAAGGATCCAATGCCATCCGAACCAACGGACTTTCATTCCTGACAATTATGAAACACCCAACAAGGGTGCCAATCGTTCCAGTGTGGAAGACATAATTTTATAATAATTAAAATTATGCCGACAATTTTAATTGTCCATTTTTACTGATAACTTGTTGGGGTAGTAAAGCTTATTCGTGTTTGTAAAATTACATGCTAAAGGAATGAACACAACCCTAGTGACTTTGAATGTGCTGAAAGCAGTTTTCCTGTCGTTCCTAGACATTACTCGATTGACGTCAACCGGTTTTTTTCTAAAAATGCTTTTGTTTTAGTTCTCTGTTAAGGAGACGAGATACTCTACTTTTTCTATTTAAAGGACAAAAACAACCCAACAGGTGTGATGAAGGAAGGTTTAGTTTCAAATGAGACTTTTAAAATCTTTGTGTTCAGCAAAAGTTTGATTCTCAGAATATCTTTGCCTGAGAAGCTCATTAACATTCGGTCAGGTGATCTTCGACAACGTTATGTATATTTGTCAGTCGTTACTTTGAAAGAGTTTAAAAATTCTAAAAAGTGAGACTCGTATTTGTGACAGAACTGCAGTTTTAGATATAGATTTGGAGAGGATCCAGGCTTTGAAAATCGGCGTGAGATATTTTTAAGTTTCAAATTCTGTTTTTATGGGAGTAAAATTGAACTTGTGATTTTAATGACTTTCTGATCATTATGAACTTTTGAACTGGTGTGGGAGATTTAATATGAATATTCATACCTCTTTTATATTATTATTTTGTTAAATGTTTGCCATATTTAACTTTGGCATTTACACTTTCCATTATTGTGTTTTGCATTTCATATAAGTTTTCTAAACGTTTAATTCTTTCGACAGATGTCTGTGGACATGTTGGAATAACATGGACTTGGGAGTTTGAGAAAGATAATGCAAGTCATTTAAATGTAAATGTCAAAATGACGTTATTGATTTGGGGAGTATGTGTGATTCTGGGGATTTCCAGGCTATTAGCCATAATGAGACTTCTTTAATCAGAAGTGTTTTGCAGTTTAGAGTTTAGTTATCTGACTCGATAATTCATTTATTATGCATTTTAACTTTGTTTTATTCATTTCTTGTTGGGTTATTCGAATAATAAACCTATTTTTGTAGCAAAACTGTTTGTGTTTCTTTAAAGAGTCCATTTAATTGCTTTGAGAGAATGAGTAAGGTCGGGTGGGTGAGGCAGGAAAACCGATCGAGAGAGAGAGAGGTCTAGTTGAGAGAAGCCAAATCAAAGTGTTATCATGGGTCGAATCTTTATACATCTTTTACCTGAAGAAAGATGGGATTACGCTACGTTACACTTTCAAAAAAAGTGTTGAATCTGTTCCATACACATGCATTCCAGTATATTTATTCCTCAAACGAAACCAATATACTTTTTAGTAAATTTATTCTTTTATAATACTTGTGTATATAAGACAGATTCACATTTAACCACTGATAAGTATGATCAGTAAATAGACCTACATTTTCCACAAAGAATTAAATCAAGCAATAATAGCCTTTCTATAGAATGCCATCGAACCAATGTGTTTCATGACAATTATGAAACATTAGGCGAATCGCCAGTGTAGGAAGTATATTTTATAATAATTAAATTAGGCTACGTCCATTTTCGCGTAACATGGGGTCGGAGTCACCCCAGCTTGCTAAAGGGAATGTGCTCCACTGGCCTTTGGTTAACTTTTGGTCGTTCCTAGTACTTGATATGACGTCAAACGGTTTTTTTAAAAATAACAAAAGTTCTCTGTTTACGATATTTTTAGGTGACAAAAACAACCTTATACATTCCAAAGGACACGTTTGTTTCAATGTGTACTTTTATATAGTTCTCAGAAGGTTTCCAGAACTTCTTTCACTGTCCATTAACATAAATGTTGTATGTTCGACAACGTGTTTTCAGTGGAGAAAGAGTTTAAAAAGTTCAAAGACAGACTTATTTGTAATCATTTTAAAAATGACATTTCCAATTTGGGTAACACGTCTTAGGAAAATATATTATTTTTAGGCAAGTTGAATTGGTTTACTTGTTAAAAGATGTCTCAAGCATTTTAATGCATTTTATATATATATATATATATATATATATATATATATATATATATATATATATATATATATATATATATATATATATATATATATATATATATATATATATATATATATATAAATGTTGTCCTCAAATTATAACATTTATTCCACACATAGGGATTAGGTTATAATCTGAAATGGTTTCTTATTGTACCACTTTTTGTTAGCATCTCGATATTCAGATAATGAGCCAGTAAAATAAATGTCAAAATCACGATGAAGAAATATTGAGTTACTTAGTTTTACGAAAGTGCATATAAAACAAATGAATCGATAGTAAAACCAACACCACTGAGATGCATACATACAATCATATCATAATACATGCATACACACAGCCACACACACACCAAATATATATGAATATGTATGTATGCTGTATATATCCATATATATATATAATATATATATATATATATATATATATATATATATATATATATATATATATATATATATATATATATATATATATATATATATTTTATCACATCCTGATTCATACAAGCATTAAGTTAAATAAAATGGTGATGGATAAAATTTTCATAATATGTCCTGCGTGCGACAAACGTCACGGTTAACATGGTAGAATTGGATTGATATCGATTTTAATTACAAATGACCAGTTCAACAGTGATTTGTAGGTGAGTCGGTATCAATATACCTCCCTTGATGGCCGTGTCGTTTAAAACGTCACTGTAGCCCTGAGTTCTTGTCCTCCGTGGTTCGAGCCCACAAGACGACAACTTATTATCAACTAAAAAATAATTTCCCTTCGGGTAACATATATGAAAATATATTATTTCAGGCAATGAATTGGATATTAAAGGACGTTGGTAGCTTAATGTTTTTATATACTGTATGTATATATATATATATATACATATATATTTATTTAAATTATATATATATTTATATATAAATATACTTTATATATATATACATACATACAAATTTCTGGTAATAGAGTAGACCTCATATTCACAGATGTTCCAGCTATTGTGAAGTCCAAGGTCATGTGAATATTTAGGCACTTCTGATCATTGCTCCACTGAGATGGACTTATCTATCAATCAGGATATTCCTAATTCCTCCATTGGAAAACGGTCTGGCTGAAATCCAGAGCCAACTGGGAGTTCATTACTGAAGCTTGTCGGGCACTTAATATTTCAGTTGTTATATTAGATCCTGATCCCAAGAAGTTAAATAAAATGCTGATGGCTATTTTAATAAGATATGTCCCTAGAAAGGTCACCAAATTTACGACAAATGACCAGCCATGGATTGATGATACATAAGACAAGTCTACTATGACAAACAGATCAAATTCAACGCATGGAGAGAAAATCATTCAAATGAAAATTACACAATTTTTGTTGAGTCTCGCTGTGCTGCGAATAGAATTTACCATACAGCCGAAAGAAATTACAAAATTCCTTGAAGCGGAAACTTGAAGCAAATCTCAGCCTCATCTGTGGTGGACCAAATTGGCATCATCTATCGTTGAGTCAGGCTCATCTTCCATTCCACCACTACTAACAGATGATGGTTGATTAACTGGTTACTGGCCCTAGGGAAAGGGCTGAACTGCTTCATCGAGCTTTTGAAGCTAAGCAATCAGCTGAGGATGTCCCTCTCCCTGATACTTGTCGTCCTGAACCTATTCATATAAAATTTGCATTTCGCTCTAGGGATGTTAAGAAAATTCTGGATAATCTTGATACCTGGGGTGGAGAAGATCCTGGTGGTTTCTTCCCTTTGTTTTTTAAAAAAATTACTAGTGTGGTGCCCTTTTTATTACTAGATTTTATAGATTTTTATGTCGACTTTGTATCTTTGGATGAGCACAAGCTTAGTAATACAGTGCCTGTTCCAAAGAGTGGCATATCTACAGACTGCAGTAACTACAGGCCAATCTCTATTTTCCCTGTGCTCTTTAAAGTTGCTGAAAAACTTATTTTTAAGCCACTATACAAGCATATAGAATCTAAAGGATTGTTAGATGATAGTCAATATGCATACAGAAGCAGTTAGGTACCTGCAATGCTCTTTTAGACTTGACATGCCATTTGCAAGGGAACCTTGGTAAGGGTTTTGAGTGCAGAGTAATGCAAATAGATTTTAATGCTGCTTTCGATTTAGTAAATCATAAGGTACTTATTTATAAACTTCAGAATGTTGGAGTGGGTGGATATGTTTTAGGAATACTTCAAGATTTCCTTACAGGTAGGCAGCAGTGAGTTGCTGTGGACGGGATCTTTAGTGAACCAAGACGTATTCTGTCTGGAGTTCCACAGGGTAGTGTTCCTGGTCCACTGTTATTTTTAGTCTATACAAGTGATATGGTTTTTGGTCTGGAGGACAAGATTGTTCAGTATGCCGATGATGCAACACATGCAGGTGTAGTAAAGTCTCCACTTATGAGAAATGAAGCTGCTCTCAGCCTTAGTCGGGACATGGACCAGATCAGAGAATGGTGTAGTCGGTGTGGTATGAGGCTGAACTCTAGTAAAACGAAAACACTATTGATTACCAGATCTCGTACAGATTTCCCATCCCATCCTCCCCTTCAGTTGGATGGAGCTTTGCTGATGGAGTCTGAAACTTTAAATATTCTAAGTGTAACTTTTGACTCACATCTAACTTTTGAGAAACATCTAATGAAAGTTTCAGCAAATGCCGCACGAAAGTTAGGTATTGTTCGTAAGGCCTCATATATTTATAACAGTGATAAAATCAATGCAACCTGTTTTAAGTCATTTGTACCTCCTTTACTGGAATACGTTCTCCGTTGTGGATGCCTGCTACTGACAAGGATTTATCTAGATAGAGTGGCTCTTGGTGGTAGGTTTCTGTTTCCTAATAGTAGCAGTTATGACTTGGACCATCGATGGATGGTCCTTTGTTTGTCACTTTTTAATAACTTGTATTTGAACAGAGATCTTTCACATTCACAACTGATCCCTGATCCCCTTTGTCTGCCGAGAGCAACCAGATTCGCCGTACAGCAGCACCAGTATGCAGTAAATGTGCCTCGCTGTAGAACTTCTCAGTTCAAGAGGTCCTTTATTCCTCACACCGTTGGACTGTGGAAACAGTCTCCAAGAGGATGTCGTGCAGTTGGAACTTCAGAAGTTCAAGCGAAAATGCAATGCATTGCTAATCTAATACTATATTCCTTGCATTTTATTAAATTTTTATCTATTTACCTATTTATTAATTTTTTTTTTCCCATTTTTTGATGAGTGGGATCTCTTCTTTCTGTATTTCCCTTTACTTCCTCTTACTTCTTCCTAATGAACACCACATTCTTTGGAAGCTTGAATTTCAATTCAATGGCCTTTGTGGGTTTGTCCATATGAATAGGCTTCATCTACTGAATAATAATAATAATAATAATAATAATGATAATAATAATAATAATAATAATAATAATAATAATAATAATAATGTATTATTATTATTATTATTATTATTATTATTATTATTATTATTATTATTATTATTATTCAGTAGATGAAACCTATTCATGTGGACAAGCCCACATAGGCCACTGAATTGAAATTCAAGCATATGGTGTTCATTAGGAAGAAGTAAGAGGAAGTAAAGGGAAATAAAGAAAGGAAAGATCCCACTTATCAAAAAGGGGAAAAAATTAATAAATAGTTAAAGAGATAAAAATTTAATAAAATGCAAGGAATATAGTATTACATTAGCAATGCACTGCATTTTCGCTTGAACTTCTGAAGTTCCAACTGCACGACATCCTCTTGGAGACTGTTTCACAGTCCAACGGTGTGAGGAATAAAGGACCTCTGGAACTGAGAAGTTCGACAGTGAGGCACATTTACTGCATATTGTGCATACATACATACATACATACATATATATATATATATATATATATATATATATATATATATATATATATATATATATATATATATATATACTGTATATATGTGTGTGCATTTATATATATATATATATATATATATATATATATATATATATATATATATATATGTGTGTGTGTGTGTGTGTGTGTGTGTGTGTGTGTGTGTGTGTGTGTGTGTGTGTAGATAAATAGATATTTTTCGTAATATATTGACAACCCTTTCCTCTGCAATTCTTAAAACTCTGACTCTCATATAGAGACAAGTGACAGGCCATTACCATGCACATCACAAATGAAAGTGATAGGTGTAAGAGTCACAGGCGCCTTATTATTGTCGTTCCTGAAAACAT
>NC_089745.1:40370489-40425489 GCF_040412425.1 Macrobrachium rosenbergii
TTTTTTTTTTTTTGCTATTTTTCCTTTGCATCTCTCTCTCTCTCTCTCTCTCTCTCTCTCTCTCTCTCTCTCTCTCTCCTCCTCCTCCATTGGAAACATTCTACGTTCACGTTTATCAGTAACAAGATTTACTACTAACACTAATAAAACCGTCTCCATTATTACTGAGCATCTCTGTACTGAGATGCTGTTTGCTGATTTCCCGCTGCAGCCGTTCAGCCGCGTGTTTGTTTGACCTCCCGGAGTCGTCAGGAGGCCTTTTTCGTGGAGGAGAACGGTAAGCAAGCACGCCGTTTGACAGTGAGACCTCGGAGTGACCACCCCCAACCGTGGCCACGCCCCAACCCTCTTTCACTTACATTACTCATCTTCGTCACACGTCGTCGCGTACATATAATATAATTTGCTCAACTTCGTCACAAATCGTCGTGTACGTAATTGACTCAACTTCGTCACACGTCGTCGTGTATATCATATAATTTGCTCAACTTTGTCACACGTCGACGTGTATACAATATAATTTGCTCAACTTCCGTCAAAAATCGTCACGTACATAACTGACTCAACTTCGTCACACGTCGTCGTGTATATAATATAATTTGCTCAACTTTGCCACAAATCGTCGCGTACATAATTGACTCAACTTCGTCACACGTCGTCGTGTATATAATTTGCTCAACTTCCGTTAAAAATCGTCACGTACATAACTGACTCAACTTCGTCACACGTCGTCGTGTATATAATATACTTTGCTCAACTTTGCCACAAATCGTCGCGTACATAATTGACTCAACTTCGTCACACGTCGTCGTGTATATAATATAATTTGCTCAACTTCGTCACACGTCGTCGTGTATACAATATAATTTGCTCAACTTCGTCACACGTCGTCATGTATATATAATTTGCTCAACTTCCTCACAAATCGTCGTGCACATAATTGACTCAACTTCGTCACACGTCGTCGTGTATATAATATAACCAACTCAACTTCGTCAAAAATCGTCGCGTACATAATTGACTCAACTTCGTCACACGTCGTCATGTATATAATATAACTAACTCAACTTCGTCACAAATCGTCGTGTACATAATATAATTGACTCGACTTCGTCACACGTCGTCGTGCATACAATATAATTTGCTCAACTTCGTCACAAATCGTCGTGTACATAATATATTTGACTCAACTTCGTCACACGTCGTCTTATATATTATATTATAATTGACTCAACTTCGTCACACGTCCTGGTGCGTACATTAAAATTTCGTCGGTGTTGGAAGGAAACTGCTTCTATATCCATGGTGTATTACTCTTAAAAATTGAGTCGTGAATGCAACGATAATTCGTGTTGAGGTTCTCTTCTTACTGCGGCTCCTTCTTCTGTCGTAGGTTTCGTTAAGTGTGTTTGCTGCCTCTTTGGCTTTTCTTTCTCTTTTACTTTTGCACAGAAGTTAGGTCAGTGTTTGACGGTTCGTGTTTATTTTTTTGTAAAGGGGTATGTGCATATATATATATATATATATATATATATATATATATATATATATATATATATATATATATATATATATATACACATACATATATATATATATATATATATATATATATATATAATATATATATATATATATATATATATATATATATAGGCCTACATATTACATATATATATACATATAAAATGTACATATATATTACACATATATATATATATATATATATATATATATATATATATATATATATATATATATATATATATATATATACATATAAAATGTACATATGTATATCACACACATATATATATATATATATATATATATATATATATACAGAATATATATATATAATCTCCAAAAACATGAAGCTACAAAATGTCGTTTTAATATCCAATTCGCCCTACCTTGGGAATAATACCGAGGGGGAATTATAACTGATAAGTGATTCATCACCTATGGAAACACGAACTCCCCACAGTGGGAAAAGACGACTTCAGTGACGAGCATTTTTACCACTCGGTTTCGACTTTATTTCCAAGCCACTGACAAAGGATTGATACATAGGATTAGAAATCACAAATATATATACTACAGAGGCAGTACTGAATTGAATTGATTATAGAATTTAGGACAAAGGCCAAGTACTTGGACCTATGAGATCATTCAGTGCTGAAACTGAAATTGACAGTAAAAGGTTTGAAAGGTGTAACATTAGGAAAACCTCGCAGTTGCACAATAAATCAATTATTAGGAGAGGGTGGAAAGTAAGATGGAAGACAGAGAATATGACAGGAGGTACAGTAAAAGGAACGAAAGGGGTTGCAGCTAGGGACCGTAGGCGCGCTGCAAATAACCTTAAGTAATGCCTACAGTGCACTGCATGAGGTGCACTGACGGCACTAACCCTCTCTCCCCAGAGGAGAGAGAGAGAGAGAGAGCTGACGAACATGCACAACCGTTTGAGACTACAGATCCGCCACTGACAGGTGCCAAAGTAGGAGTGGCTTCAGAACTCATTTGGGTAGAAATCACAATATACCCTCAAGGGAAATTACCGATAAACATAAGCGTACAGACCATAGGAGACTACAAATCCACACCCGACAGGTGTGGGGGGCGGGGCAGGAAAACTCATTAGTACTGCTTCCCCAACTGTGTTTCCATATATGATCATCCTTTTTCCATATATCTCTACTGGCTTCCTTAAAATTTAAACATTTTACATATTTCTTTTGACATACATCTTACAAATTTCTTTTGTTATTACGGGATCAAGTTTATACAAGCCTTAACTGATATTCATACTATGACCACAGCATTATTTATAAGGCTAGATTCAATGATATTCCTCTCCAGTGCATTATTAGAATGCACTATCTTTTTGTGTCCCTTCCAAGCATGATTAGAATACGCTATCTTTTACGTCCCTTCCCAGCTGACAGTATGATTGTTTTCACTAACATGTACAAAAATACCATTGTGCACCTGTGCATATCTCACTCATTTTTCATGCTGTTCTCTTCTCTTTTCCTGTGCTTTACCCGTCTGACCAACAAAAAAGTTGTCACAAGACTTACATGGAATTTTATAAACGCATCCTTTAGTATTGGCGAGAGAGTTCTTTATAAGTACGTGTTTCACTGTTTTATTGTTCTTAAATGCGACATTAACACCAAAATTCTTAAGAAGATAGGAATATCTTTCGTTTTATTATTATAAGATAGTCCACGCAAATTTTTTGTATCCTAAGATTCTTTTGGTTTTGATACATAGTCTTTTCCGAAAATACTTCTAATGCATTGTCTAATACACTGTCAGGATATTTCAGAATCTTGGTGCATTCCTAATCCTATCTACTTCATCATCAATATAGTCAGGCCTACCTACACTTAACGCTCTTAAAAACATAGACGTGAACACTGATTTCTTAACCTTATTGCTTTGACCGGAATAAAAATGCACATATTAGTAGGCTTTCTGTACACACACTCTATGAAAACTAATTAGTATTTCTTCGTATGAGGACATCCAAAAAAAGGGTAAGCACCCATCTTTTTCCATTTTCATAGTGAATTTAACTGATGGTACTAAGTGATTAAACTTTGCAAAAAAGATGAAAAATTGTTTATATCTTCGCTTCCCGGCCATACACCCGGCAAAGAACCTCAAATAATGTCCCACAATGCACCGCGTGGAGTGCACTGATGACAGTACCCCCTTACGGGGCGACGATTGTGGCTAGATGTAAAGGCCGAGAAATCCCAGGTCTGTTTATTATTACTCGTCTGCTGTCACCGACCTCTTCCCGTTCACATTGAATCAGATCGTGATGGCCATTCGACCACTGGAGCTTCTCTTGGGTACGTTAGTTGGGCTGGTCTCCAAATAATCGGTAGAAAACAAAGGATATTAGAAATGCTTCTTATGTCGTTGAGAAATGGCTTTATCGTATACGTTTTACAAAATGTCTCTATTTTTAAATGTCTTAATTTTTCCGTGGTTTTATTTGAAAATGCTTGATGTGTTTGTGAGTATGTAAAAATGTAATATATATATATATATATATATATATATATATATATATATATATATATATATATATATATATATATATATATATGTGTGTGTGTGTGTGTGTGGATGACTTGCGATTTCGAGGGCGAGTTTCTTCCACGTGGTGCGATGCAAGGGCTTCCGTAAAGGGGCTATACACATTATATAAACATACTCACACATACATAAAAAATTTATATATATATATATTATATATATATATATATATATATATATATATATATATATATATATATATACATATATATATATATATATATAATATATATATATATATATATATATGTATATATATATATATAGTTTTTATATATCCATACTGCTCGTTTTAGGATTCAGAATTCAGTAAAACAGGTTAAATTCAGGTTTACATTCCACATTCTGTAAGTTCCGAAGTATCAGCTTTCGAAGACATACAGTTTTCTTCTTCAGCCAGTACTTTGTAACCAAGAGAATCTGGAATATGAACCACCCCGTTTTATTGAAGCCTAACACGTGTAGTATGAGTATATGTACACAGTGAACTTGTGTGAGTATTTGGTATAAAATCATATATATATATATATATATATATATATATATATATATATATATATATATATATATATATATATATATATATATATAATATATATATATCTGTTGAAGAGAGGTCGAGCACGTGTGATTTTATTCTATAAAAGTGAAAGGAGAAAAGTAAGGTGAAGGAAAATAAAGGAATACCGTTCACACTGAAGCAAGAAAAGTCAGTCAGTGGTAAAATCCGCGTTCTTTTTTGTTCCACTTCTTTTGTGCTCATGTTTCTTCTACCCGCGAAGTAATTATGTCTGTACTCTGTCGGATATCCATTTCAATTCCTGCTTAAGTTTCAATTCAGTGCTATCATCCAGCAGTCGTGTTCAAACAAATGAAAACTAAATTAGTGCCTGGTTTTTAAAAAAATTGGTAACTGTAGCCAAGGACATTATTTAGGGAATGTATATCAACCGAGAGGAACTGGTGAAGGGAGCCTTAAATGGAATAGAATGGAATGGAATGGCGTATAAAACTCAGGCCACAGAGGACCTATGTGGTCATTTAGCGCTGAAAGGGATATTGAGAGTAAAGGAGGTCTGAAAGGTGCAACAGGAGGAAATCATCGCAGCTGCACTACGAAACAATTATTAGGTAAGGGTTAAGAAAAGTAAGTCGGAAGAAAGAAAATATGAACTGAGGTACAGTAAAAGGAATGAAAGGGGTTGCAGTTGGGGGCCGAAGGGACGCCGCAAAGAACCTTGAGTAAATGCCGCTATATCCTAGTGTACTGCCTCTTCAAGAAGTTTAAACATCCTTCTTCCGTTTCAGTTCTGGGATTGTCACTGGCGCCGCCAACGACTCTCGCCACTGATGTAAATAATTATGTTACTAACCCTGCTACTGCTACTACTACTGCTACTACTGCTACTAGTATCCCTGGTAAGCCTCTTTGATACTGAATGTTATTATCACGCTTTTCGGTGGGATAGCTTTCACTAAAGGCAGTTCACAGGTATATTTCAGTGACGAAAAAAAAGCATATATCACACAAAAAAAGTATATTTCAGTAATAAAAAAGTATATTTGTGACAAAAAAGTATATTTCAATGACAAAAAAATTTTTCAGTGACAAAAAAGTATATTTCAGTGACAAAAAAGTATATTTTAGTGACAAAAAAGTATATTTCAATGACAAAAAAGTATGTTTCAGTGACAAAAAAACATCAGAAACCACAGACGAAGTGTAGCATGGTAAGTCATTCCGACCTTAGACAACCAGCTGTCAAAATCCGATATACATAAAATGCTGTTGAAATTATATACCATTTTAAAACATAACCGTACATATCCATACATACACATAAATAATATATATACATATATAAATATATATATATATATATATATATATAGAGAGAGAGAGAGAGAGAGAGAGAGAGAGAGAGAGAGAGAGATATGAATTTTTATCCCATCACTGTGACATTTTATATAGAAACATTAAGCTACAAATGTCGTTTAATATCCAATTCGGGCTACTTGGGGAATGTCACTGAAGGGGATTTATAAGTGATAAATTGTTTGGTTACGAGTCACTTAGGTACCAAACCTAAGTGACTCGAACACGACAGTACGAACGAAAGAGTTCCAATCGACGTTTAAGACCATTGACAGCCGAAAGGTCTTGAACGTCGACTAGAAGTGGTTGGTTCGTACTGTCGAGTGTTATGTACCAAACCAATTATCACCTACAATTCCTCTTTTGTGGTATTCCCGAAGGAGCGCGAATAGGATATTAAATAACATTTGCAGCTTAATGTCTGCATATAAAACGTCACGGTGATGTGATAAATAAGTTAAGTACACCTTAGTTTAACCAGACCACTGAGCTGATTAATAGCTCTCCTAGGGCTGGCCCGAAGGATCATTTATTTTACGTGGCTAAGAACCAATTGGTTACCTAGCAACGGGACCTACAGCTTACTGTGGAATCCGAACCACATTATAGCGAGAAATGAATTTCTATCACCAGAAATAAATTCCTCTAATTCTTCATTGGCCGGTCGGGGACTCGAACTCGGGCCTAGCAGAATGCTAGCCGAGAACTGTACATACATATTGATATGGTTCTGAGCTGAAGGCTACGGAAACTTACCTTGGGCAGGTGAAATCTGACTCTAAAAATGGTTTCAGGTAAAACCATATGCAAAGATTTCACTTGAAGGCCTTCTTCAAGAGGGGAAGTTGTTAGGTAAACACTTAGGATTCACTTAATTAATTACATTTACATTAGAAAACACACATATCAATAGAATGGGAGCATAAATTAATTACATTTACACTAGAAAACACACATATCAATAGAATGGGAGCATAAATAAAGACAGGTAAACAGAGTCATGTCGTATAATGAGGTTAACAAAAAATGGATGATTCTCTGAAGAAACTAAAAAGAGGGTCTGCTTCAAAGGGCACCACAGGGGAGAGGAACAGTGGTTATGCCACTGTGCACACAAGTTGATAACAGGTCAACAGCAGGCAAACTCCTATCTGCAATCGAGAACACGTGGTTACTTAGCTGCAGTAAGGCGCTTTGATCAGGGAATCGAGGGGTCACACAGAAGGTGCTTAGAAAGGACTTGATTCCAATAACACTGATTTTAAACAATTACGTTACACGTCGCTTCACTGGTTCATAAATTAAAACAAACAAAATAAAAAGCATTACAGTTCTTGCCATAAGTATATTATATTATGAAAAGGAAACGGAAAATAGCAAAAGATTGACAGAGACATGACTGACATAAGAACCTTGACTCTGATACATTACCTTCGTTGGGAGATGGATTCCTTGTCTTCAGGGGGGCCAGCGATGGAGGGTAGTGTTAAAGGGACTCACTACAAAAGTAACTTAAGCTCTGGACAACCACGTGGGACAGCAAGGGGCAGCTCAAGGGAGCCAAGCTCTTCTGATATCAATGTGTCAGTGTGTTTCCCTTTTATAGCGTCGGGAGATTATGATCCTGCTCACTGTAGATGGCACTGTATGGCAGCAGGGACTATGTTTTCTATATGGGTCTCTCTCGTGGGGTGTGGGGGCATATGGCTCAGGTGTTCAAGATGGTGCTGGTCACATGGGTCAGTTGCTAAGTGCAGGAGTATCTCCAATAGAACAGCACCTGAAATCAAGGTCTTTGGGCAGTCACATGGACAAGGAATGGAATTAAGAGCTCACCCAAAAAGGTAGTGGTGACAGGAGTCAATAGGGGCAAATTTTACCCACAGTTAACCTTTACGGTTGAAATCAAAACAGTGGACATTATTTCACTAGAGCATGAAATGTCCTTATAGTGTATCTTACTCTACTTCTTGGAGGATGAGATGGCGTGTGCAAGGTTTACTTCATTACAATAATATATATATATATATATATATATATATATATACATATAGGGTCCATAAAAAATACCGAAAAGGCAATAATTTATTCACGAGACGTTTCGCACATGTGCTATGTGCATCATTATCTGCAAATATATAATAAAAATTGTTGAAATTTACAAAAATTATTTTAAAATAAAGGTAAGAGAAAAAAATTATTCACAAAATTAATATAACTTAAAATGTGTACAATAAAAAAGAACAGGTGCTCAACCAACCATCCAAAGGAGAAGAAGAATGAATGACCAAGACCTGACACCAACCTACGACTTACTACCCTTGAGTCCTTAACATCAGACAGCTTGTTCCGTCTTTGAACTCTAACGTTTCCGGTTCTCCTCTTTATCTAACATAACTGAAGTCGTAGGTGGTGTCAGGTCTTGGTCATTCATTCCTCTTCTCCTTTGGATGGTTGGTTGAGCACTTGTTCTTTTTTTACTGTACAGATTTTAAGTTATGTTTATTTTGTAAATAATTTTTTCTCTTAACTTTATTTTAAAATAATTTTTTTTGGAAATTTTAACGATTTTGTATGTTATAATTCCAGATTGATGATGCACATAGCACATGTGCGAAACGTCTCATGTGAATAAATTATGGCCTTTTGGTGTTTTTTATGGACCCTGCTGTATGCTTTTATATATATATATATATATATATATATATATATATATATATATATATATATATATATATATATATATATATATATATATATATATATATATATATATATTGTTACGTGTGAGGGTCTTGGTTGATCATGTTTTATTCAATTTACGTAATTTTTACTGCCCTGCAAACCAAGATTACACGTAACATTCCACTTGAAAGCCAAAAGTTAACCTCAAAGACAGTCGTTAATTAGCAAAAAGGTCGCCAGTTAAGGGTAATTAACCTTAACAAAAATATTTGAGATGAATTTGATTTTAAATGCAACGGTTCTTCCAAACATTCTCTTTTGAGGCATACAAAGCATCGAGATTCAACCTGATTTTGCTGACCTAAATCCTAGGTATTTTACTGGAATAACGGGGTTGAAGCTAACAATATAATAATGAGGCTTAATCTAGACTTCGTAAACACATATACAGTAAGTGGGGATGAAGGAGAAACAAAGAAATGCGAAATACAGAAAAAGATAAAAGAATGGGCGAAGTTTTGAACAAAAAGCGACTTTACCTTAGGACGAACATTATGCGCACCAACACCGGAGGGGGTCTTCGCAATTGCTTCTTCACTTCACTAATAGGATAATAGACAAAGAAAGGAGAGAGGGCCCGTCGGACATGTGGTCTCTCCGAATGCTCCAGTCTCTCTGAAGTTCCCTGACCGGCGCTGGGTCAAAACAGGCCTACAGTCATGCCTTAGGCGTCTATGCTCTGTTAAAACATTCACCATGAGAGACAGGTAAAAAGGAAAAAGGACTGTCACGTTAGTGATGGTTTTATATGGAACTGCTGGTTCCCGCTCGTTATATTTGTGGATTGCTGCCTCCTTACCTTCAAGTTTTTTTTTGTTTTGATGTTTTTCGTCAGTGAGCTGCCGTTTTTCTTGCTTCAGTCGGGTCTGGTAGGGCAGCAGAGTAGCGGCAGTGGCAGCAGCAGCAGGCAGTTTTTTGGAGTCGACGTTGGTCGAGTTTTTGAGCAGCAAATTGAGCACGCCACGAAGTGGAGCACGACGAGAGGTGGAGTGTGACCATGAGTAGTATGTGACCACGAGCTGCTCATCATGACAGCGTGAGGCTGTCCTGACGTCTCCATCGGGTATTCTAGTTGGAGGGTTCTTGTCCCTGTTGTGCAGCTGAGGGCTGTCTTGGTGCCCCGATGGAGGACGTATGTTTGGTATTTTTTTCTGCCTGCTGTTGTTTTTTTGCCTTTTTGTTTAAAGCTACTTTTTGTTTATAAAGTTAATTGTTTAACTTGATTTTGTTTAGTGCTGCCTTTTGGCCTTTATTGTACTTATGGTTTTTATCTTTTTACCAGACCTGACTCACTTGTAAATATTGTAAATAAATTAATATTAAGCTTATTTTATTGTTTTTGTTGTTTTCCCCTCCTTTGTTTGTTGCATCTGCCGTCAGTCATGATAGCCCCGTCCTGAGTATGTTAAAGAACCTGCATAACGGCCCACTCGGGTCGTTACAATGGCGACAGTGACAGGATGGCTCTGTTTTGGCTGGCGGGGTTGTTTAGGCATTGGAGGGGAGCTTGAGTGTAAAAAAAAAAAAAATAATCTTATTTTTTTTTCTTTAGGTGGGGAGGTGTCACGTTAAGTGATGGTTTTGCAGGAACTGCTGGTTCCCCGCTCGTTCCCCTTTGTGGATTGCTGCCTCCTTACCTTCAAGTTTTTTTTTTTGTTTTGATGTTTTCGTCAGTGAGCTGCCGTTTTCTTGCTTCAGTCGGGTCTGGTAAAGCGAGAGTAGCGGCAGTGGCAGCAGCAGCAGGCAGTTTTTTTTTTGGAGTCGGCGTTGGTCGAGTTTTTGAGCAACAAATTGGAGCACGCCTACTGGAATAGTGGAGCACGACAAGAGGTGGAGTGTGACCATGAGTAGTCGTGTGACCACGAGCTGCTCATCTTTGTTGACAGCGTGAGGCTGTCCTGACGTCTCCATCGGGGTATTCTAGTTGGAGGGTTCTTGTCCCTGTTGTGCAGCTGAGGGCTGTCTTGGTGCCCCGATGGAGGACGTATGTTTGGTATTTTTTTTCTGCCTGCTGTTGTTTTTTTGCCTTTTTGTTTAAAGCTACTTTTTGTTTATAAAGTTAATTGTTTAACTTGATTTTGTTTAGTGCTGCCTTTTGGCCTTTATTGTACTTATGGTTTTTATCTTTTTACCAGACCTGACTCACTTGTAAATATTGTAAATAAATTAATATTAAGCTTATTTTATTGTTTTGTTGTTTTCCCCTCCTTTGTTTATTGCATCTGCCGTCAGTCATGATAGCCCCGTCCTAAGTATGTTAAAGAACCTGCATAACGGCCCACTCGGGTCGTTACAGGACCTTAGGACCACCTATTTTTAAGGCTGATATGGGAAATTTTCCTATAGGGTGGAAGGCCTAACTTACCTATTTCGTTCTCCAACGGACGTTAAGGTTTGAACTGAAGATGCTCCTATATAGACAACGTCTTTTCCCGGTCTCAGTCAGGCTGATATTTCTATCCCTAAATGTTCGAGGGCGAACAGCGTAAATATTTATAAAAGCTCCCCCCTTTAAGAGGGCCTTCACTCCCTTTTCGGGCGTGAAGGTCTATACTAAACAAGCTGTTCGCCTCTCGTAGGTTACTCTCCTTCCCTGAGCAGATTAGTCCTGGTTAGCCTACCTAGCTACAGAACTACCTAACCCTAGATAGGATATGAGCTATAATCACTACTTAACCTAATTCTAATAGTACTAGAAGGTGCTCACGGTTATTATAGGCTACCTCCTACAATCATGATGTGTTTTAGACCTAGCCTAGTGGTACATTCTATGATATTCCCTAGCCTAACCTATCCTAACCCGACCGTAGCACCAACATAAGAGTTAATATTCTAACTAAATTACAAAATGGTTTATGTTTAATACAATTAAAATTTACTAGTTAATTCATGAGGGTTGCCTCATATGATAAATGGGTGCCTCACTGAGGTCTTAGGCCATGCGTGTCACGAGCATCGTGGCTCGTTTCACAATAGTTAAGATTACTGAAATTAGTTAGGCTACTTACATGATTACTGCGGCTCGGTGGTAAGTGGAAAGAACAAGGCTACTAAATTGATGTACTGTACTTTAAGGCGGCCTAGGCTAGGTACAAATAAAAGGAAGAGATCACACTGGCTACCTTCTCTGGGCAAGGGGCCAGGATCACTCTTAGATGTTAGGGCACTGTGCCGAGAGGGCACTAGTGCCAGGATGAGCGTATAGCTCGGCAACTACTGGGCTCTCTTCCGCCCCTTCTTCTTCTTCTTGGTTTCCTCCAAGGCCTATCAGTAGCTGGCCTAGCAGGTGATGAAAGCACCGACTCCGGGGACAGGCCAGAAGGGCTAGCGGGCGCGAAGTCAGGGGCAACTGCAAAAAGCTGCGGGAGGACTCCTACTCCGGCTGCTGCGACAACCGGAGCGAGAGCGATCTCGACTTCTGCGTCCGAGGATGCCAGTTCCTGGTCTTCCAAGGAAGGGTACCATTTCGATCCTCCAGGGTTCATCCCTGGAGTCAATTTTGCAAAGAAGAATTTTGCAAAGAAGAAGTTTCGGGTGCTGGAGGCTCTCCAGTCGCGATGATCAACTGCATGGGGAATCCTAAATCTCCCGGAGGGGGATTTGCCTCATGATTTAGACCCGGCATAGGTGCCTTTTCCATTGGTAGCTCAACGTCCGTGGCGGACGGAGTCTGGCACTGCTCAGTGCTCGCAAGTGGCACTGGCAGCAGTTGAGGGTCAGGCATGCCTGACAAGGGGTCCGGAGGTGCAATACCTCTCGGACGACTTGGGTTTGGCTACGGCAGAGATTCCTGCCCCAGCAGGAGATCGTAGCCTCTCCTGAGTTCTGTTCGGGGCGTCCGCTGGGCGTTGCTTGCTTGGGCAGCCCTCCCAATTTGTGGAGTGGTCTGCCCGCTTGCACGTCCTGCAGCGGTACTGCTCCTCCTGAATCTCTTCGCGGAGGAGGAGGACCTCTTGGTGGGCCAGCCCTTCGCGATTGGAGAGGGCTAGGCCTGAAATAGGTTGGGTGGCGCCCCTTCCGCG
Source organism: Macrobrachium rosenbergii (assembly GCF_040412425.1). Taxonomy (NCBI): domain Eukaryota; kingdom Metazoa; phylum Arthropoda; class Malacostraca; order Decapoda; family Palaemonidae; genus Macrobrachium; species Macrobrachium rosenbergii. The sequence goes on from NC_089745.1 coordinate 40,383,252, forward strand.
GACCACTTTTGTGGGCGGAGGGTGGAGGTTTGTCATTATTGGGAGTTATAACTGGGGCCTCCGTGGAGGAGGTAACGTGGCTGCGGAGTGGCGTTGGTGACGGGCTTCCGGGAGAGAAGATCCCGACCCAACAAGAAGACCACTCCGGGCCGAATTCCACCTACCACGCCAAGGCGGTGGGGTATCGTGCCCCAAGGTGTCATTACCTGGAGTTGGACCGTAGGGAATGGTAATGGTGTGGCCCTCTATCCACTTCATTTCCCACCGGGTTTCTTCGTCAACCATGGCACCGGCTGGCACTTGGGCCCTAGTGATCAGGCTAATGTCTGCCGCAGTGTCTACTGTGACCGGAAGGGTCACGGGCAGGCTAGTGCTCTGAAGAGGGGCCACCGAGATGAACTGGGTTTCCAGTCTCTCCGGGGTAAAGGATCGGTGCGGACCAGCAGCAGAAAATGAAGTGCTGATTAGGTTGACAAATTTGGTGGTGGGGACATGATGTGGACAGGCCGGAGATCCAGCATTGTAGTGGCTAGCAGCCCCACAGGATCTGCACGGGCCTTTTATATGGGCTCGGTGGCCTGCAGTAACTGTTGGAGGAGAGGGCTGAGCGGATGAATCGGGAGCGGAGTTCTGGCTGGTAGGGTTAGGCTGCTTATTAGTGCCGAGTTTGTATCGGCACTCAGCTTCAGCGTGGCCCCCTTCTTGCAATAGTTGCATATGGTCTTGCTAGGCAGTCCATTCTCGGGCGAGTGGAGTTCGAGAGGTAGGCCGGATGGATGATTCGCTTCTGAGAGGTGCTATGCGACTGATTGAAAGTTTCCACGAATCAGCCATGCAACAAGCTTCCATAAGTGTGGAGGGCTGTTTATCGTTAAGATATACAGCAAGGGGCCCTGGCACACATTGGAAAAGGTCTTCTAGCATGGTCCGATTGAAGAGATCCTCAAACGTCGTGCAGGCCAAGGAGTCGAACCAGCGCGCACCGGACTGGGTTTTGTGACATGCCCATTCTGTCCAAGACCAGCCGACTTCCTTGGCAAGACCTCGGAACCGTTGTCTCCATTTTTCTGGGGTTATCTCGTAGGCCTTGGTAATGACTCTACGAACTTCCGCCATGTTGCCTCTCTGGCTCTTCTCCAGTGAGCGAAGCGCTGCCTTGGCTTTTCCCTCCATATGCTTGGCTAGTATTAAGGCTCTCTCCGTCTCCGTGGTGCTGTAGTTATCGAAAAGAGCCTCGATCTCCTCCAGCCATGCTTCTGGCTCGTCCTCAGTCCACTTGGGGACTAGGGAATTGATGCTCGAAATTGGAGCGTTTGATGCAGCAGGTGTAGGACTGGAGGCTTGATGGCTAGCCATAGCTTCTGCATTCTCCATTTTCGCTCTCTCAAGCTCGAGCTCCTTCTCCTTTAGGGCTAACTCAGTTTCCTTGCAGGCTAACTCATGCTGTCTCCTTCTTTCTTCTCTTTCCTCTTCATATTGCCTTTGCTCGGCGTCATACACCCTTCGTTCTTCTTCATACTTTCTCTGCTCGAGTCTTTCTTCCTTCTCTCCGCTTGGCCAAGTCGTCCACTTGCTCCTTAACCCAGGTGGTAAGTTCCGAGCCGGTGAGACCTGCCGCCGTCCCCAGCCCCAGGAAAGGTTTTACAATGCTCTGCTGCCATGGTTCTGGTGGGGAAGGGCGTCTAACCGGGTCGACTGGGCGTACTTGGGCAGCGAGGAAGTGTCTCTTCAAATGACGTGGCACCCTTTCAAAAGGTGGCACTGTAGTTTGGGTGTGCCGTGTACAGGTCACACTGGTGGCACTCAGTATCCCTAGGCACTGGTGCAGGTTAGGTCCCAGAAGAACCTTCTCTTCTGTGTTCCCTTTTGTTTTCTTTAGTGGCACTTATGGTGCCAATGTGTTCCTAGGGACCCTCTACTGAGTCCAACTAGGCTATATGGGAGGAAAGGCACTCTACACCCCTGCAGAGTGCAACAATCGAATGAGAGAGAAAGGGAAGGTAAAAGAGAGAGAGAGAGAGAGAAGTAAGCTATTCAAGTGATGACAGTGCTGCAAATTATTGGCACTGTGGAATAAAGTGAATTTTTTTTTTTTTTTTTCTTTAAAGATCCTCGTGAGTGGCTGGTCCCAGTACCCAACCCAGTGCTGGCCCCTTCTTTTTCCAGAGGGTGAAAACTACTGTTTGCTTCGGTCTGGATAGCAGGCCTCACTCGTGACCGACAGTTTATCACTGTATTGTAATTACTCTTAACTTGTCCTCATCTATTGTGGGACAGAGGTGTTTCTTTTATTTGGTTTATTGTATTCGAATTAATTAGCCTAGTGTCGGCCGTTCTTTCTTTGAAGAGGGTCACGTACACTTAGGTTAGGAATGCTTACTTGAATGACGAGAGAGAGAGAAGAGAGAGAGAGAGAGAGAGAGAGAGAGATTTTCAATCAGCTAATTTCTTGCTGCTTGAGAACATGTAAACAAAGATTTTATACATGCACAATGGCATGGATCATAATAAAATGATATAGATGCGTCGTCTTGACTTCCTTAGGATTACTTTATTATCTTAATTTTCCTGGGAGCCAACGTCACAAAAGTTTATCGTAAAATTTTAAATTCTCTTTATATGATTTTTATAGCAGGTATTCGTAGGAACTTGTTATGGTACTCCTAACTAAGGCCTATCTTTCCCTGCCTAAATTATCTTTTTTTTTTTTTTCTAGCTAAGATATTGCGAGGTGGGTTCAAGCTACTGAAAGGAAAAAAAAATATATAACCCAAGAGTGGCTGGGGCAGAGGTCACAATAACAAGGTCTTTGAGATGGCGGCCAAGGTCCCGTTAGGCCTAAATTTCAAAAACAACCTCGGCGTGAAGGAACACCAAAATGGCCGTTCTCTCACAAACAGTTCGAACAATTTCAAAACAATCGTGCGAACACGGCGGAGGAATCCAAGATGGCGGGTATTTTCTTTTTCAAACAAATTAAAAAAAAAACAACGCAACAAATGCAGGTATCCAGATTTTACTTTAAATATACCAATCATGCATAGCGTTTTACGTTACGGATGGAAAACTAAATTACCAACAACTTTGTCTTTTGTTATCGTATTCTCACCCGGACATTAAACAAAGAATGAAAAGAGAAATGCTAGCCTGCCTGCGTAAATTTACGTTGTTGAACGGTACCTTTATTGTAAAATTACTATTTCAGTTCGTTTGCTACTTCACTGACACGGTTTTGAATGATTCCCGCTATATGCAAACAATAACGATCGGAATTGCCGACGCGATTTCTACATTACTTTGTGTATATGAACTGGGCTCCGCGATTCGGCCTTTGAATTCGTTACTTGAACGACTTGATTCACGATCCGAACACGGTAATGTCCTTGTCTTAGACGTTATAAATTATGACTCTCTGCTCTCGACGCACCCTTTCCTATACGCTAATTCTCACTACACTTGTTATTATAACTATCCTCTTTACTGCTTATTATTATGCCTCGTTCCTGGTTTGGAAGAATGAAATGGAATTCAATATCTGACTTTTATCTTTGGAATTAATGTAATTTTAATTTCCTTTTCTCCAGATTCTTTCTCTAAAATGTACTTTAGATTCTACGCAAGGTCGCCAATGTTACGTGTGAGGGTCTTGGTTGATCATGTATTATTCAATTTACGTAATTTTTACGGCCCTGCAAACCAAGATTACACGTAACATTCCACTTGAAGCCAAAAGTTAACCTCAAAGACAGTCGTTAAATAGCCAAAGGTCGCCAGTTAAGGGTTATTAACCTTAACAAAAATATTTGAGATGAATTTGATTTTAAACGCAACGGTTCTTCCAAACATTCGGACGCCGAGGCATACAAAGCATCGAGATTCAACCTGATTTTGCTTACCTAAATCCTAGGTATTTTACTGGAATAACGGGGTTGAAGCTAACAATATAATAATGAGGCTTAATCTAGACTTCGTAAACACATATACAGTAAGTGGGGGATGAAGGAGAAACAAAGAAATGCGAAATACAGAAAAAGATAAAAGAATGGGCGAAGTTTTGAACAAAAAGCGACTTTACCTTAGGACGAACGTTGTGCGCACCAACACCGCCGGGGTCTTCGCAATTGCTTCTTCACTTCACTAATAGGATAATAGACAAAGAAAGGGAGAAGAGGCCCCGTCGGACATGTGGTCTCTCCGAATGCTCCAGTCTCTCTGAAGTTCCCTGACCGGCGCTGGGTCAAAACAGGCCTACAGTCATGCCTTAGGCGTCTATGCTCTGTTAAAACATTCGCCATGAGAGACAGGTAAAAAGGAAAAAAGGACCTTAGGACCACCTATTTTTAAGGCTGATATGGGAAATTTTCCTATAGGGTGGAAGGCCTAACTTACCTATCCCGTTCTCCAACGGACGTTAAGGTTTGAACTGAAGATGCTCCTATATAGACAACGTCTTTTCCTGGTCTCAGTCAGGCTGATATTTCTATCCCTAAATGTTCGAGGGCGAACAGCAGTAAATATTTATAAAAATATATATATATATATATATATATATATATATATATATATATATATATATATATATATATGTATGTGATTGTGTGTGTGTGCGTGTGTATATATATGTGTGTGTGTGTATATATATATATATATATATATATATATATATATATATATATATATATATATATATATATATATACTGTACTACACTGACTGAAGTTTTTCAATAATCTCGACTTGAGTGAATCCTTACAACCACACGTCATGAGAGTTTCAAAAACCTTTTCGTTTAAACAGGCTGTCCAATTTACCAGTACATAATGGGCCAGTGCGTCCACATCTGCGTTATTGAGATAGGAAGCTGGCACACCATGAGGAATTACTGCCACAGCTTAGGCGGAGAAATTATAAAAATCGACAGTGCAGACTTCCTGTATGAGTTGATACAGTTCATCAAGAGCGAAGGTATGTAAATGTCTCAGTGAGTCCTGATCTTTGACAGATAGCTGTCAGTCCACAGTACTGAAAGTTATCTAGCCATTTACCAATGAGAGAGTTTATTAGAATGGAATGGGACAAGAAATTTAGGCCAAGGGTCAAGAGTGATCTAAGAGGTCATTCAGCGTCCAAAGGGAAACTGAGCATAAAAAATGTTGAGGGGTGTAACAAGAGGAAAACATCACAGTTGTACTATGAAACAATTGTTGGGAGAGGGCTGAAGAAAGTAGGATAGAAGACATAGAATATGAATGGAGGTTCAGTAAAAGGAATGAAAGGGGTTGCAGCTAGGGGCCGAAAGGATACTGCAAAGAACCTTACGTGAAGCCTACAGTACACTGCTGAGATGCACTGACGCCACTATGGGAGAATTTACATGACTTCCACTGAAGGTTTAAATCATTGCAGGTATTGAAGTCCACAATTTCTGGATAGGCGGCTCCGACGAGGCGCAGGAGGGAGACTGGATTTGGACAGACAACACACAGATTAAGATGGGAGCTCCCTTCTGGGCCAATTTGTGCTCGTCGGCTGGCGAAGTCATTCTGCAGCCAGGAGGAGGAACGTCTCAGAACTGCTTGAGTATAGTATCTGATCAATCATTTTACTTTAATGATAGACCGTGTGATGAACTAATGTCTGTTATCTGCTCCTTCCAATAAGGAAAATATATAAAATATATTTCATGGCCAAATACTTGTTTCATAATAGACCTAATCTGTTTCTTCCAAAGCGCAATATACATCAGCTGAGCTTCCCGTAGGCCTAACCTGTTTCTTCCAAAGCGTAACATATGATCACCCTTTATTCTGTAACAGTCTTGTAAAGGGACGATTGTTCTTTGAATGAGATTTCTATATTAAAATAGCAAAAATCCAAACTTTCACAAGAATAACTCAAGAGGCTTCATGGTTCCATTATCAGACCAAAACCCCATTAGCATTCCGTGAATTTGGGGTTTTATCGATTTAAGATAGCAAACTAAATTACTGATAGGAGAATACGTCATCATCGCCGCCTTCCACGTCCCCTCTTAAGAGATCCACAGGATATCCAAACTTCCACTGGCCATCAGTAAAATTGCCTTTTCACCATTACACTGTCACCACCACTAACGTACAGTTCAACGGAGGCTGCGCATCCAGTCCTATCTGTTTGCTTTTCCGCCTGTTTGTCGTCAATGTAACTCAAAAAGCAACCCATGGCTTTCAATGATGTTTTGGGAAGAAGTGGTCCAAGGGCTTAGTATAGTCATGCTGTGTACCGTAATCCAAATACTGACGCTTCTATATATGACTGTCTCTTGGAGTGGGTTAGTATGGCTCATTCACAGGATTCAAAAGCTTTTTTCGTTATCTGTGCAGACGGCAGTGCAAAGCACAGTGAGTGGCTAAATTCAAGTTCCACAGATCAACATGGAAAGTCTGCTCCTGAGGTCTGTGTATCCTCCGATTTTGTCCAGCTAATTGAGGAACCCACGCATATTTCTGGTAATAGATTAGACCTCACATTCACGGATGTCCTAGCTATTGTGAAGTCCGAGGTCTGTGAGTAAATTCTGGTAGATTGGTTACTGTCCTTAAGTAAAAAGCTGAATTGTTTCATCTAGCTTTTGAAGCTAAGCAGTCAGCTGAGGATGTCTCTCTCCCTGATACTTGTCATCCTGAACCTATTCTTACATAATTTGCATTTTGCTCTAGGGATTCTAAGAAAATTCGTGATAATCTTGATAGCTGGGATGGAGAAGAGCCTGATGGTTTCTTCCCCTTGTTTTTTTTTTTTTTTAAGTTTCTAGTGTGTTGTCTCCCAAGATCAGGATTCTATAGGTTTTTAAGCAGACGTAGTACCTTTGAGGATGAGCACAATCTTAGCAATACAGTGCCTGTTCCAAAGAATGGCATATCTGCAAACTGCAGTAACTACAAGCCAATTTCTATTCTCCCTGTGCTACCCAAGGTTGCAGAAAAACTAATTTTTAAGCCACTAGATAAGTATGTGGAATCTACTGTAAAGGATCGTTTGCTGATAGTCAATATGCCTATCGGAAGTAGTTGGGTGCCTGCTCTTTTAGATTTGACATGCCATTTGCAAAAGAACCTTGATAAGGGTTTTGAGTGTAGATTAACTCAAATATATTTTAGTGTTGCTTTCGATTTAGTAAATCATAAGGCACTTATTTATAAACTTCAGAATCTTGGAGTGGGTGGATATGTTGTAGACTTACTTCAAGACTTCCTACAGGTAGGCAGCAATGAGTTGCTGTTGATGGGACCTTTAGCGAACCAAAACCCATTGTGCCTGGAGTTCCACAGGGCAGTTCTTGGTCCACTGTTATTTTTAGTGTGTACAAGTGATATGGTTGTTGGCCTGGAAAACAAGATCGCTCAGTATGCCGATAATGGAACACTTGTGGATGTCGTAAAGTCTCCTCTTATGAGAAATGAAGCTGCCCTTACTGTAGTCTCAATTGGGACATGGAGCGGATTAGCGAATGGTGTAATCAATGGAGTATGAGGCTGAACTCTAGTAAAACGAAAACACTGCGGATTAGCAGATACTGTACAGATTTTCCACCCTGTCATCCCCTCCAAGTCGATGCGACTCTGCTGAATGAGTCTGAAGTTTTAACTGTTCTAGGTGTAACTTTTGACTCACATCTTACTTTTGAGAAACATCTAATGAAAGTGTTAGCAAATGCCGCACGAAGGTTAGGTATTGTACGAAAGTCCTCATATAATTATAACTGATAAAATCAATGCAACTTGCTATAGGTCATTTGTCCTTCCTTTACTAGAATACTGTTCTCCGGTATGGATGTCTGCTTCTGCCAGAGATTTATCTCTTTTAAATACAGTGGTTCGTGGTAGTAGGTTTCTGTTTCTGTTTTTCTAACACTACCAGTTATAACTTGGACCATCGACGGATGGTCTCTTGTTTGTCACTTTTTCATAAGCTGTATTTTAACAGATCTTTCACATTCTCAATTGATCCCTGATCGTCTTTTCCTGCCGAAAGCAACCAGATTTGCTGAAAAGCACCACCAACATGCAGTAAATGTGTCTCGCTGTAGAACTTCTCAGTTCCAGAGGTCCTTTCTTCCTCACGCCGTTGGACTGTGGAACAGCCTCCCAGAGGAAGTCGTGCAACTGGAACTTCCGAAGTTCAAGCGAAGGTGAAATGCATTACTGCCCTAATACTATTCTCCTTGCACTTTAATACATTTTTGCCTAATTATTAATTTATCAGTTTATTTTTTCCTTTTTTTAATAAACGAGAACTCTTCTTGCTGTATTTCCCTTTACCTCCTTTTACTTCTTCCTATTGAACACCATATTCTTTGGAAGCTTGAATTTCATATCAATGGCGCCAATAGACTTGTTCCATATAATAGGGTTCATCCTCTAAATAATAATAATAATAATAATAATAATAATAATAATAATAATAATAATAATAATAATAATAATAATAATAATAATAATAATAATAATAATAATGGATATCCTACTTTCATAAAGACAGCTGGAATACAAACAAAATAAGATGCATCCTCTCTGTCATCAGAATATTTTGTTTATTGTTGATTCGTAAAACTAAAAGAACGACCACAGTGTAGAAGGTAAGTATAAAACTAAACAGCTACATAACAACAAATAAATACCTAGTAGCAGTGAATTAGGTAAAAGATAAAATATATTAGCCAAGCTAAAATTTATCCGAGCGCGCCTTGGGGCAAAAGGAACTCTAACTCACGACAAAGCCACTGTTAAACCCAGGGTTTGAAAAGCACGGTTAAACTACGGTCTAGAAAGGCCTTCTTTCTGAAGTCTAGACTGTGGGTTATACGTTTCACCTACGTTACGTAACTGAGTACGACGCCTGATACTACTAACGAGGGGATTTACAAGCCTTTTTTTTTGTCCCGGGATTTTTCATACAATCTCGGGATTTCCCGGGAATTTCGTTAAAATTTAAAATTCTCAGAAAATATGACAATAGATAAAAGAACGATGTCTTCATGATAGCAAAAAGTTGATCGTTTCTAAAAAAACCTAAATAATTGGTCACAAGCAATGTAACAACTAGTTATTATATATTAATCGTTACGAATGGAATATAATCTGCTAAGGAAACGGTTCACTGATTATAGTATACTCTTTTTATTTTGCTTCACTAAAGTTGACTAGACCTTGGTTATTAAGGCAGACTCTGTATCTATTGAGATACACACACACACACATACACACGTGATTATTATCATATATATATATATATATATATATATATATATATATATATATATATATATATATATATATATATATATATATATACATATATATATATATATATATATATATATATATATATATATATATATATATATGTGTGTGTTAGCTCATTATGTGTGTGTTTGTGTGCTCTCTACATATAATATTAATAGATTTAATATTTCTCTGGTAAAACAACTACGTCATTGTTCATTTGCAAATTCAAATAAGTACCGAACACGACAGCTTGCAGCATTAAATAATAAACCAGTTGTAATTTCTGCAATCAAAAACTTGTTTTCTAGACTCTTCAGTTCACCACAACTATCTGACTCACCGTCCAGCGAGGAAGAAATAGACGGCTCCGAATTATCCCTTTCCGAAAAGTTAGAACAGACAATAAAACAGAGCATGGGTTCCTCACCATCTGGTTCTGATCGCAAGCATCTTAACAAAGAACCAGAGGTGTTCGAAGTAACATCAGAACGCACAAAGAATATTAAATTGTTATATGAGGCCATGAGATCGGTGCCACCTACGTCTGTCGAGTCTGAAAGGGTTACTATATGTCTGTAGCACACAGTATTTAGTAAATTAATATTTTGCTATGTTAATTCTCTGACAATATTTATGTGCCTTTATATTACATTCCGTATTAACCTGTGTTTTATTTTTCAACAAATTGGAGCCTCTCTATTACCCTTCATAATAAAAGCCTTTTCAGGGTTATTTGATTTTTATTTTTCTTTTACTTTTATACATAGTATTGTTTAGTTTTTTACTCAAGAAATAATTACATTTCTCGTTACCAAGAAAAATATACTTAAAATTTATAAAAACTCTGGATTTTGAATACTTTATCTTTTTCTATACAATCGTAATTCTTAACTGAAAATTGAAACTTATGTTTCTGTATTCAGTGTTGTATTGGAATTTTGGAAATAACAACAAAAGTTGAAAAAATAACTTGGTTTATTTTGAGACTCAAAACTTATGTATATTTCATTTTTATAACATCTGGATTACACTGATGCAGCTTTCAGAATAGATAGTAATTAGTGTCACAATTGGAGACAGTATTTTCTGTATGATATCATTCATTATCATTAGTTGCTGGGCAAAGCTATTTAGCATTTCAAGAAATACATGCCTTCTAAAAAATCCAAATCAGTTGTTTATATTTTGCTAGATGACACCAAATTTGCCGTTGTAACTCATTGAAAGTCATATTCCTTGTTATTCTTACCATTAAATACCACTAAAAAATTCATGTTGTTTGTTTTATTACCCCTATAATTAAAATTTTATTATCCATTAATCCTTGTAAAACAGATCTCCTTTGACTGGTTAACAATGAAAATATACTATAAAAAAAATAATTGTATTTTCCGGGAAATCCCGCGATTATTTTTATACTGTCCCGAAATCCCAGGATCCAAAACCGGGTTCAAACTGGAAACCCTACGGACCAGGATCCAGAAGTCTCTGGATCCTGCTACCGACACAGGCATTCGAATCAGTGACACAAAATATATATGAATATCTGGTTGTTGACTTGAAAAACTAATGGTCAATACCGTCTCCATTTTACATTACACTAGCATTTATAATGTTGTGCAATTCAAAGGTATATATTCCTGAGGCAATCATATACGATGCAAGGACAAACGTTTATGGTTTTTAAGCAAAATTTCAGTGTATAAGAAGAATCTGTCAAGCACAAGATAGTAGAGATCTACTAACCTTCCTAATTTTATCGCTTGAAGAGAATTCTTTAAATGGTGGATGCAGAGCACACCTGCTAAAATATCTTAAGCTGTATTGAAAAACACTGAACTGTGAAGTACATACAATTAATTACGGTATGTAGTCACAAAATGAAAGGGTTGATGTAAAATTAACTTAACAGGACAAACAGGAAGAAGAATGGTCGTCGAGGAAACGGGCTACGAAACACAACTAATCCGTTTTCCTCTTCGAGACTTTTGTATGCGTTTTAGACCCATCTCTTTGTTGTCTCGGCGAGACATTACAGAAGTTCATGAACAACATTAAAAAAAGACACTGAAAAACCTTCTGCTGGACAAAACATAAATTATTGCTTAAATGAAGCTCAAACAAACTTTCTTAAAGGTAGCAATCCGACACAACACCGAGGAAACCTGTGCTTGCGAGGAAAGCAACATAGGCTTAATCTTGAATCACTGGACTCCAGGAGTCAGAAATAATTTGATTACGTTCCAAGAAATTCGGCAAAGAAACCAAGATAGTGTTTACATGAAGCAATCAGTATCAAATCAGTCACTAACGAGATTTTCTACTTGAAAAATACAAAGGAACAGTTTAACTTCAAATTCCTAAGAAGCAAGGAGTTGCAACTTGCAATCTTCACTGTATCATTATTCTACAGTGTCATACGATAAACGACCGATGGCTATTTTCTACACAAATCCTCCACCCACCTCTCTCTCTCTCTCAAACCAACACACACACACATACACACACAAGCACTTAGCACACCACCACAATGTAACTATACTAGTTTTCTGACGCATTACTAATGTAAGACTGTAGACTTGGTTTTCATGACCTGACCGCAACCAGTTATTTAACTGACAATCTCACCTCAGTACTTCCAGATATCCATACACATATGCAAGCAGAAACGTCCCTATATTTGTTTTATACTAACGTTTCTCTGGGTATATAAAAAAAACGTTAATGGTAGTTATGCCATTGATAAATGTGATTGCACTGGACATAGAAAGGTGGAGAAGGCTAACAAGAAACGACCCCATATAAAATTGGGCAAAGCGTACGACAAAGAAGAAGACTAATGATAAATGTGACACTGAAATAACATTGATCATGTATAGTGTAAGTGACGCTTGCTAAAACAATCTTAATTTCAATTTTACAAATCAATCGCCACCACACTCGGTATTCAGTTGCTTTAATCAATTATAAATTAATCAGGTATTATTTTACCATGAGCACCTACTTATTTACGCTATTTATATATGGTTTTCCACCTTTACTCATACCAATCTGAATAGCGTTTTCTGTATAACACTTCCGCTGAAAATGAAATGTCACAAAAATATTGATATCTTAGTGAAAACTGAAAGACGCTTCTTTACAACAACAAACCGACCCCCTTCCCCAACAACACCAGGTCAGATTGAGTTGAAGGCAAATCATCCCTTCAAATTAGGTAAGTCACCGAGCCTTTGGTTAAGTTCTGGAAGATAAGTTAGGACGATTGTATGTAAGTATGCCTTTCTAAGTAAACAGTCGCAATTATCAAAATCATTTAGTGGATGATTACTCGTCATTCCGAAAAGGGAGGACAGATGGCAGCACCAAGGTACGTCTACTCTTTAGCATGGCGCCATAAGTCAGTGTTTTGGCGTACTCGTGGCTACCCTTATTTCGATAACTTTTCATTTGTGACGAAAGTGAACTAGAATACAAATGTGTTTAAAGTGACGACAAGATAACTTTACGGAAGCAAAGTAAGTAATTCAGAACTCTATAAAAATTTACTCACTACGTAAAATATAGGCTCACCCATTAGTCGCACAACCAGCTTTTGATGAAAGGAAATGCAAAATATATATATATAATACATTAATAGAAGGTCATCCTACTTACCAACGACCAAGTTGATTTTCAAGTTAGCCTAGCCTAGCCTAGATCGTTTTCCTTCAACTTATGTCTGTCCGGCTGCAAGACAGACGATCTTCCATGTTGCCGAAAAGATCAGCATCTTTTTCTCTCTCACTAATACTCAAGTTTCTAATGGAAGATCAGAAAGGTAGGCAAAATGAACCTGTAAAATGTCTTTCGAGTTTACAGTAAATTCACAACACTCGCAAAGAAACTATAAAACAATAAATGGTCACTGATGGTCCTGCAGCGGGTAACGTATAGTACGGAACCCATTAAATGTAAACATTGATATCCAAAACAATGTTTAAATTGCAATTTTAACATAAGTAGAAAAATTAATTACGGCAGTAATTCCGTAGATTATATATAGAAATTATGTTGAAATAAAATAAACATCTGAAGTCAGCTGTAATGTTTAAATTTTAATGAATTGCGAAATGTAAATATAGAACTAAATTTGACATAACAGCTTCAGCACTTCTTGTCGGCGGGTTTCTCGTTTGATGTGGCGCATTATTTCTCCCCGTGTGTGTGTGTGTGTATATATATATATATATATATATATATATATATATATATATATATATATTAATATCGTTTAATATGAAATTCACCAAACCTCGAGAATAACTTACACCCAAGGGAAATACGACTGATAAAGACAACCTGGGCCTATGTTTGGATACAAAGATAAACAATAGCCTTTAACCAATAAAGCTGTCAAGGTAGATGCATTTATCATTTATAATTTCCTTAGTTGTGAGTTATTCCTATTGTAGGGTGAATTTGATGTTCAGTGATATTTCTGGCTGAATATTTGTCAGTTTACAAAATCAGGCGTGTTTGAGTGACAAAAATTCTTATTCAGTGCATCTCCTTTGTTCTTGGATGAATTCAGTTAGCTTTTCGCGTTTAACAGGAATGCCATGGGTATGCAAGAAATTGTATAGGCCTAATGTTTATCAGAGGGGCAATTATTGAATTTTATATAAATTATATATATATATATATATATATATATATATATATATATATTTTTATAAATATTACTGCTGTTCGCCCTCGTAACATTTGATTGTAAATAATATCAGCCTGACCAAGACCGGGAAAAGCCATTGTCCGCATTAGGAGCGTCTTCAGTTCAAACTTTAACATCCGTTGGAGAAAGGAATAGGTAGCATTTAGGCATTTAACCCCATAGGAGAAATTTCCATATTCAACTTTAAGAATAGGTGGTCCTAAAGTCCTTTTTTCCTTTCTACCTGTCTCTCGTGGCGAATGTTTTTAACAGAGCATAGACGCCTAAGGCATGACTGTAGGCCTGTTTTGACCCAGCGCTGGTCAGACAAGAGACAGAGAGAAACTAGCCGCCGTCTCGAGCAGACGTCTGGAAGGTGGCCCTGTCCCCGCCTTTGTCTATTATATTTTAGTGAATGGTGGAGCAAGAAACACTACACAACTTCATCACGTCCGTTGTAATGCGCGCCAACGCTTCGTCCTTAAGGTAGAGTCTGTGTGCTGTTCGAAACTTCGTCCATTCTTTTAACCTCTTTTCTGTATTTCCAACTCTTTCTTTGTTTCATTCTCCGGCCACCATTGAAGGTAATCGCTTTACGAAGTCTAGATTAAGCCAAATTATTATATTGTTAGCTTCAACCCCGTTATTCCAGTAAAATACCTAGGATTTAGGGTAAGCAAAATCAGGTTAAGTCTCGATGCTTTTTATGCCTAGCGTCCGAATGTTTGGAAGAACCGTTGCGTTTAAAATCAAATTCATCTCAAATATTCTTTGTTAAGGTTAATAACCCTTAACTGGCGACCTTTGGCTAATTAACGACTGTCTTTGAGGTTAACTTTTGGCTTCAAGTGGCAGGTTACGTGTAATCTTGGTTTGCAGGGCCGTGAAAACTACGTAAATTGAATAATACATGATCAACCAAGACCCACACACGTAACATTGGCGACCTTGCTTAGAATCTAAAAGTAAAGTTTAGAGAAAGAATCTGGAGAAAAGGAAATTAAAATTACATTATTTCCAAAGATAAAAGTCAGATATTGAATTCCATTTCAATCTTCCAAACAAA
Source organism: Macrobrachium rosenbergii (assembly GCF_040412425.1). Classification (NCBI taxonomy): domain Eukaryota; kingdom Metazoa; phylum Arthropoda; class Malacostraca; order Decapoda; family Palaemonidae; genus Macrobrachium; species Macrobrachium rosenbergii. The sequence goes on from NC_089745.1 coordinate 40,398,277, forward strand.
GAACGAGGCATAATAATAAGCAGTAAAGAGAATAGTTATAATAACAAGTGTAGCGAGAATTAGCGTAGGTAGGCAAGGGTGCGTCGAGAGCAGAGCAAGTCGCAATTTGTAACGTTTAAGACAAGGGCATTCTTACGTGAATCAAGTCGTTCATAACGAATCCTAATTCAAAAAGCGGAGCCCATTTCATATACACAAAGTAATGTAGAAATCGCGTCGGCAGTTCCGATCGTTATTGTTTCATATAGCGGGAATCATTCAAAAAACCGTGTCAGTGAAGTAGCAAACGAACTGAAGTAGTAATTTTATCAATAAAAATACATTTTCAACAAAGTAAATTTGGTCAGGCAGGAATAGCAAATCTATTCCATTGTTTGTTGAGGATGTTTCCGTGAGAATACAATAACAAAAAGACAAAGTTGTTTGGTAATTTAGTTTTCCATCCGTAACGTAAAACGCTATGCATGATTGGTATATTTAAAGTAAAATCTGGATACCTGCATTTGTTTCGTGCGTTGTTTTTTGAATTTGGTGCTAAAAGGAAATACCCGCCATTTGGATTCCTCCCCGTGTTCGTAGCGGTTGTTTTGAAATTGTTCGAACTGTTTGTGAGAGAACCGCCATTTGATGTTTCCTTCGCCGGCCGAGGTTGTTTTGAAATTTAGGCCTAACGGGATTTTCCGCCATCTTAAGACCTTGTTATTGTCATTCTCTGTTGTGACCACTCTGCTCCCAGCCTTTTTGGAACTACTTTCTCGGCGTAGTAGAAGTTAGACAGATATCTTAGCTAGACAAAAAAACAAAAAGATAATTTAGGCAGGGAAAGATAGGCCTTAGTTAGGAGTAATACCATAACAAGTTCCTATACAAATACCTGCTATAAAAATCATATAAAGAGAATTTAAAATTTTACGATAAACTTTTGTGACGTCGGCTCCCAGGAAAATTAAGATAATAAAGCCATCCCTAAGGAAGCCAAGACGACGCATCTATATCATTTTATTAAGATCCATGCCATTGTGCATGTATAAAATCTTTGCTTATAATGTTCTCAACCAGCAAGACATTGGCTGATTGAAAATCTCTCTCTCTCTCTCTCTCTCTCTCTCTCTCTCTCTCTCTCTCTCTCTCTCTCTCTCTCTCTCTCTCGTCATTCAAGTAAGCATTCCTAACCTAAGTGTACGTGACCCTCTTCAAAGAAAGAACGGCCGACACTAGGCTAATTAATTCGAATACAATAAACCAAATAAAAGAAACACCTCTGTCCCACAATAGATGAGGACAAGTTAAGAGTAATTTCAATACAGTGATAAACTGTCGGTCACGAGTGAGGCCTGCTATCCAGACCGAAGCAAACAGTAGTTTTCACCCTCTGAAAGAAGAAGGGGCCAGCACTGGGTTGGGTACTGGGACCAGCCACTCACGAGGATCTTTAAAAAAAAAAAAAAAACCCAAATTCACTTTATTCAACAGTGCCAATAATTTGCTGCACTGTCATCACTTGAATAGCTTACTCTCTCTCTCTCTCTCTTTCTTTTACCTTCCCTTTCTCTCTCATTCGATTGTTGCACTCTGCAGGGGGTGTAGAGTGCCTTTCCTCCCATATAGCCTAGTTGGACTCCAGTAGAGGGTCCCTAGGAACACATTGGCACCATAAGTGCCACTAAAGAAAACAAAAGGGAACACAGAAGAGAAAGTTCTTCTGGGACCTAACCTGCACCAGTGCCTAGGGATACTGAGTGCCACCAGTGTGACCTGTACACGGCACACCCAAACTACAGTGCCACCTTTTGAAAGGGTGCCATGTCATTGAAGAGACACTTCCTCGCTGCCCAAGTACGCCCAGTCGACCCGGTTAGACGCCCTTCCCCACCAGAACCATGGCAGCAGAGCATTATAAAACCTTCCTGGGGCTGGGGACGGCGGCAGGTCTCACCGGCTCGGAACTTACTACCTGGGTTAAGGAGCAAGTGGACGACTTGGCCAAGCGGGAGAAGGAAGAAAGACTCGAGCAGAGGAAAGAGCCGAGCAGAGGAAGTATGAAGAAGAACGAAGGGTGTGTGAAGCCGAGCAAAGGCAATATGAAGAGGAAAGAGAAGAAAGAAGAAGACAGCATGAGTTAGCCTGCAAGGAAACTGAGTTAGCCCTAAAGGAGAAGGAGCTCGAGCTTGAGAGAGCGAAAATGGAGAATGCCGAAGCTATGGCTAGCCATCAAGCCTCCAGTCCTACACCTGCTGCATCAAACGCTCCAATTTCGAGCATCAATTCCCTAGTCCCCAAGTGGACTGAGGACGAGCCAGAAGCATGGCTGGAGGAGATCGAGGCTCTTTTCGATAACTACAGCACCACGGAGACGGAGAGAGCCTTGATACTAGCCAAGCATATGGAGGGAAAAGCCAAGGCAGCGCTTCGCTCACTGGAGAAGAGCCAGAGAGGCAACATGGCGGAAGTTCGTAGAGTCATTACAAAGGCCTACGAGATAACCCCAGAAAAATGGAGACAACGGTTCCGAGGTCTTGCCAAGGAAGTCGGCTGGTCTTGGACGGAATGGGCATGTCACAAAACCCAGTCCGGTACTCGCTGGTTCAACTCCTTGGCCTGCATGACGTTTGAGGATCTTTTCAATCGGACCATGCTAGAAGACCTTTTCCAATGTGTGCCTGGGCCCCTTGCTGTATATCTTAACGATAAACAGCCCTCCACACTTATGGAAGCTTGTCGCATGGCTGATTCATGGGAAACTTTCAGTCAGTCGCATAGCACCTCTCAGAAGCGAATCATCCCTCCGGCCTACCTCTCGAACTCCACTCGCCCGAAGAATGGACTGCCGAGCAAGACCATATGCACCTATTGCAAGAAGGGGGGCCACGCTGAAGCTGAGTGCCGATACAAACTCGGCACTAATAAGCAGCCTAACCCTACCAGCCAGAACTCCGCTCCCGATTCATCCGCTCAGCCCTCTCCTCCAACAGTTACTGCAGGCCACCGAGCCCATCCAAAAGGCCCGTGCAAATCCTGTGGGGCTGCTAGCCACTACAATGCTGGATCTCCGGCCTGTCCACATCATGTCCCCACCACCAAATTTGTCAACCTAATCAGCACTTCATTTTCTGCTGCTGGTCCGCACCGGATCCTTTACCCGAGAGACTGGAAACCCAGTTCATCTCGGTGGCCCCTCTTCAGAGCACTAGCCTGCCAGTGACCCTTCCGGTCACAGTAGACACTGCGGCAGACATTAGCCTGATCACTAGGGCCCAAGTGCCAGCCGGTGCTGTGGTTGACGAAGAAACGCGGTGGGAAATGAAGTGGATAGAGGGCCACACCATTACCGTTCCTACGGTCCAACTCCAGGTAATGACACCTTGGGGCACGATACCCCACCGCCTTTGGCGTGGTAGGTGGAATTCGGCCCGGAGTGGTCTTCTTGTTGGGTGGGGATCTTCTCTGCGGAAGCCCGTCACCAACGCCACTCCGCAGCCACGTTACCTCCTCCACGGAGGCCCCATCTAACACTCTCAGTAGTGACAAACCTCCACCTTCCGCCCACCAAAGTGGTCCGCGGAAGGGGCACAACCCAAACTATTCCAGGCCTAGCCCTCTCCAATCGCGAAGGGCTGGCCCACCAAGAGGTCTCCCCCTCCGCGAAGAGAGATTCAGGAGGAGCAGTACCGCTGCAGGACGTGCAAGCGGGCAGACCACTCCACAAATTGGGAGGGCTGCCCAACCAAGCAACGCCCAGCGGACGCCCCCGAACAAAACTCACCGAGAGGCTACGATCTCCCGCTGGGGCAGGAATCTCTGCTGCAGCCAAACACAAGTCGTCCGCGAGGTATTGCACCTCCAGACCGCTCGTCAGGCATGCCTGATCCTCAACTGCTGCCAGTGCCACTTGCGAGCACTGAGCAGTGCCAGACTCCGTCCGTCCCGGACGTTGAGCTACCAATGGAAAAGGCCCCTATGCCGGGTCTAAATCATGAGGCTAATCCTCCTCCGGGAGATTTAGGATTCCCCATGCAGTTGATCATCGCGACTGGAGAGCCTCCAGCACCCGAAACTTCTTCTTTGCAAGATTCTTCTTTGCAAAATTTGACTCCAGGGGATGAACCCCTGGAGGATCGAAATGGTACCCCTTCCTTGGAAGACCATGAACTGGCATCCTCGGACGCAGAAGTCGAGATCGCTCTCGCTCCGGTTGTCGCAGCAGCCGGAGTAGGGAGTCCTCCCGCAGCTTTTGCAGTTGCCCCTGACTTCGCGCCCGCTAGCCCTTCTGGCCTGTCCCCGGAGTCGGTGCTCTCATCACCTGCTAGGCCAGCTACTGATAGGCCTTGGAGGAACCCGAAGAAGAAGAAGAAGAAGGGGCGGAAGAGAGCCCAGTAGTTGCCGAGCTATAAGCTCATCCTGGCACTAGTGCCCTCTCGGCACAGTGCCCTAACATCTAAGAGTGATCCTGGCCCCTTGCCCAGAGGAGGTAGCCAGTGTGATCTCTTCCTTTTATTGTACATAGCCTAGGCCGCCTTAAAGTACGGTACATCAATTTAGTAACCTTGTTCCTTCCACTTACCACCGAGCCGCAGTAATCACGTAAGTAGCCTAACTAATTTCAATAATCTTAACTATTGTGAACTGAGCCACGATGCTCAGGACACGCATGGCTTAAGACCTCCGTGAGGCACCCACCCATTTATCATATGAGGCAACCCTCATGAATTAACTAGTAAATTTTAATTGTATTAAACATAAACCAAGTTGTGATTTAGTTAGAACATTAACTCTTATGTTGGTGCTATGGTCGGGTTAGGATAGGTTAGGCTAGGGAATATCATAGAATGTACCACTAGGCTAGGTCTAAAAACATCATGATTGTAGGAGGTAGCCTATAATAACCGTAAGCACCTTCTAGTACTGTTAGAATTAGGTAAAGTAGTGATTATAGCTCATATCCTATCTAGGGTTAGGTAGTTCTGTAGCTAGGTAGGCTAACCAGGACTAATCTGCTCAGGGAAGAAGAGTAACCTAATAGAGGCGAACAGCTTGTTTAGTACAGACCTTCACGCCCGAAAAGGGAGTGAAGGCCCTCTTAAGGGGGAGCTTTTATAAATATTACTGCTGTTCGCCCTCGTAACATTTGATTGTAAATAATATCAGCCTGACCAAGACCGGAAAAGCCATTGTCCGCATTAGGAGCGTCTTCAGTTCAAACTTTAACATCCGTTGGAGAAAGGAATAGGTAGCATTTAGGCATTTAACCCCATAGGAGAAATTTCCATATTCAACTTTAAGAATAGGTGGTCCTAAAGTCCTTTTTCCTTTCTACCTGTCTCTCGTGGCGAATGTTTTTAACAGAGCATAGACGCCTAAGGCATGACTGTAGGCCTGTTTTGACCCAGCGCTGGTCAGGACAAGAGACAGACAGAGAGAAACTAGCCGCCGTCTCGAGCAGACGTCTGGAAGGTGGCCCTGTCCCCTTTCTTTGTCTATTATATTTTAGTGAATGGTGGAGCAAGAAGAAACACTACACAACTTCATCACGTCCGTTGTAATGCGCGCCAACGCTTCGTCCTTCAGGTAGAGTCTGTGTGTTGTTGAAACTTCGTCCATTCTTTTAACCTTTTTTCTATTTCCAACTCTTTCTTTGTTTTCATTCTCCGGCCACCATTGAAGGTAATCGTGTTTACGAAGTCTAGATTAAGCCAAATTATTATATTGTTAGCTTCAACCCCGTTATTCCAGTAAAATACCTAGGATTTAGGTAATCAAAATCAGGTTAAGTCTCGATGCTTTTTATGCCTAGCGTCCGAATGTTTGGAAGAACCGTTGCGTTTAAAATCAAATTCATCTCAAATATTCTTTGTTAAGGTTAATAACCCTTAACTGGCGACCTTTGGCTAATTAACGACTGTCTTTGAGGTTAACTTTTGGCTTCAAGTGGCAGGTTACGTGTAATCTTGGTTTGCAGGGCCGTGAAAACTACGTAAATTGAATAATACATGATCAACCAAGACCCACACACGTAACAATATATGTGTGTGTGTGTGTGTGCGTGCTTATGTGTGTGCCCGGGTCTTTGTTGAGGAAAAGATTGCAGTTCAAGAAAATTTCACAAAAGGAAAGAAACAACAGTGAAGAGATAACAGAGGCTCACACAGTTAGTTCCCATCTTATCTCCAGGCCCTGATGCATGCAAGACTATTAAAGGCGGTACATTAAGTCTGTTTCCAATTCATGGAGTGCTGCGTAATTTCCAATTTCGCTCTTACAATGGGAAACCTGCAGCTGCTTTGTATCACTGGTGAGACAAGTCACATTTTAGTATGTTTATTTAATCATTCCTCGAGCTGACGTGTGTGTGTGTGTGTATGTATGTATGTATGTATGTATGTATGTATGTATGTATATAATCAGCCCTTGTGGTCCAGCAGTTAGAACGCTTACTTCACCAACAAGAAAGCCTGACCCTAGGTTTGATCCCCTAGAGAGAATGCAACTAGGTAATGAATGATATTGTTGATAGTCAACTGTGGTGAGTCGGACCCAGAGGAGTGTTGGGACCGAAATTTCATCCCAATATATTTGCTGAGGAACAAAGGCTGACACTTCTGTATGTGCCTCGTAGTAGTAGTGACGTCAGTGCCCCTCAAGTGGTGCACTGTGAGCATTTCTAAAGGGTGTTTGCAGCGTCCTTCGGCCCCTTAGCTGTAGCCCCTTTCATTCCTTTCACTGTACCTCAATTACCTCCATTCATATTCTCTTTCCTCCATTTTACTTTCCACCTAACAACTGATTCATAGTGCAACTTGAGGTTTTCCTTGTGTTACGCCTTTCAAACTTTTGTACTGGCAATGTCCCTTTCAGCATTGAATGATCTCATAGGTCCCAGCGCTTGGGCTTTGGTGTAAATTCTTTATTCTATTCTATTCCTCTTTATCTTGCTGTCCAACCACTCTGACTCCCTCCTTTCACTGTCGTAAGCTCTGAATGGGCGAAAGTGACCCACTGCTTAGTTTCACAGTCTAGATTTCATAAATCAGTCAGCCGTTGTTTATGCCTCTGTGCCTATAAGCAGGTGTGTACTTAAATGTGCAGTTGAGAAGTCATATGTGTGTGTCTTGCATGTAAGGTGGATTTAATACATCTGCTTACCACCCTCTTTCTCTTCCAGGGCTGGTTCTTGGTGGGACGTCCTGCAGTCTGTGTGGGTCTAGTCCTTCACAGGAAACAGATGGTATGAGATTTTTCTGTGTGTTTTTGCTATAACCACTTTATTGTTATTATTATTATTATTATTATTATTATTATTATTATTATTATTATTATTATTATTATTATTATTATTATGAAGGTGAACCCTGTTCATGTGGAACAAGCCCACCGCAAGGGCCATTGACTTGAAATTCAAGCTTCCAGAGAATATGGTGTTCATTAACTAAAACTGCAGAAGTAGCCTATATTTTTGCAATCATTTAATTCGGGCCCCCCCCCTTTTTTTTGGCAAAGTTTTGGATGTGAATTTTTCAATTTTTTTTTTAGTTATCTGCACGACGGTGATCTTGTCATTGACTTATTGTTTCAGCTACATGTCAAGGTGTCTCTCTCACCATACATGCTAGATGGCGAGAGAGACAGACTTAATACTTTGCTGAAAACAAGAAGTCGATGACAAAATCACTGTCGATGCAGATAACTCAGGAAACTGAAAAAAAATGCATATTCGACACTTTGCCAAGAAAAGGACAATATGGTCCAGCTCAGTGTACTGAAACTACAGAAGAATGTTTTTACAAGCAGTTGATTTTCTGCTTCAGAAAGACGACCTTTGCAAACTTTGGATGTTTTACATCATCAGACTTTTTTTTTTAATAATTAAAAATATAGCTTTCCTCAACATGTTAATATAATTTGTGTCAACATTTATATTCATTACTACAGTATACAAACGTTCAGGCTATGACACTTTCAGTTATATGTTTATTATCGCAGTGGGCGAAGGTTGTCCCCCTCCATTCGAGGACGTCTTGGGTCGATGTCTTTATTTTGCTGAGCTGACAAGTACCTGGAATGTCATGAGGTTCTATTGTCAGGACTTAGACGGCGACTTACTGAAGGTAGACAGCGCCGATTTCTTGTACGACCTGATTCAACTCGTCGGAGATAAAGGTACATAATATTAGCTGGTGGAACAAATTCTGATATTTTTTGCACCTAAGCACCCAATATGAAATCGCTTTGTGGCCATCTAATATAAGGCTAATCTAAACATAGCTTGTGATGACTGAGGGACCTAAGGTTACCTTTCGTGAAAACTGCTACAAGTAAAATAAAGAAACCCATTCCAAAGAGGCCATTTAGTCTTGAAAAATACAACAGTTACGAGCTACACTAGGCTCATCTTCTGGTGGACGTAAGAACTCCTGTAGAGAAGCTTAGTAGTTAGTGTGGCTCGAAACTAGTGTGTTTTTGAAGGTTACAAGGATGTCTTCAGAGCGAGTTTTGTTGTGTAACTGCTTACACATACAGAGTGTAATTGGTCCATACATGAAAACGGTCTTCGACAGAACTCGTGACGGACCACTTCTGGCTGGGCGGCAACGACGGGGAAAAGGAGGGAGAGTGGAAGTGGACAGACGGGACCCTGGTGAAGATGGGGTCTCCCTTCTGGGGCATAAACTGCAACGCCGACACCGTCAGCAGGGAACCCCAGGGAGGAGAGGCGCAGAACTGCATGACTTTCCAGCGTCGATTCTTCTTCCTCTTCCACGACTCTGACTGCGATGAGAGTCATTCTGCCATTTGCGAATACCAGATCAAAGAATGACCTGACAGTCTCAGCTCTCTCTGGTTTGTGGCGTCTGTTGGCACTTGTTTTCGATGGTCGAATATTGGTATTGTGCATTAGATGTGATCTACTGCTGGAATTGTCAATTGTGACTTAGTTCTACTCTACTGTTGGTAGTGTCAGTTGTGACCTACTTAGTTCTGCTCTATTGTTGGTATTATCAGTTGTAACCTACTTAATTCTGCTTTAGTTGGTTTTGCCAGTTGTGACTTACTTAGTTATGCTCTACTGTTGATATTGTCAATTGTGACCTACTTAATTCTGCTCTACTGTTGGTATTGTCAGTTAGTTGTGACCTACTTAGTTCTGCTCTACGGTTGGTATTGTCAGTTAGTTGTGACCTACTTAGTTCTGCTCTACTGTTGTATTGTCAGTTGACTGTGACCTACTAATTTCTGCTCTTCTGTTGGTATTGTCAGTTAGTTGTGACCTACTTAGTTCTGCTCTACTGTTGGTATTGTCAGCTAGGTTGTGACTTGCTTCGTGTAGAAATGTTAATTTTTACTAAACATTTTTTTTTTTCAAATAAAAATCTTAGTCTGTGGAATCTTATTGTATAAATTAATGGCCGTTTTATTTCCTCCATAAGCACGTACGCTTGCTAAAGTTCTTGGACAGTTTAGAAACACCTCATTTACATATCATTTTTATCACCTGTCAACAACTATTCAAGTGTTCAGTTCTAATGAAAAAACCGTAAATCACATTATTTTTGTGGTGACTTTGATAGTGAATTATGTCCTTGGTACTAAGTTGACTTTGGTGGGTTGCAGCCAGGCTGGAGACGGGTGCTGGTCCAGCACCTTCTGGAGTCACATGTCCTTCCAATATATATAAAGGTACATATTATATATATATATATATATATATATATATATATATATATATATATATGACATATATAAAGTTACAAGCTTTCAAGGAACAAATGTCTTCATCATCCGGTAACTGTAAAATGCGTTTTACGGTTACCTGACATTGGGGACAGTTAGTCCAGGAAAGCTTGTAACTTTTGTGAATAAAATCTTTGTCAGATACCATCCTGTTTATATGAGGCCCTGTTATTCTTTGCGTGAACAAACAATACAATTTTTCATGTGCTCAACTTTAACATATATATATATATATATATATATATATATATATATATATATATATATATATATATATATATATATATATATATATATATTCAGTTTTATAAATATGTGGGAGTATACCAGTCGCTCTTTGCTGTGAAAGCATATGTGATGCTGGAAGAGAGAAGGCTTAAAGAATTCTAACATGCATTTCTGAAGTTCGCCCAGTGAAGCCCAAATTTAGTTGTCTGCAAGTCAAATCATTGATGTACCAGAGAAGATCTTGAGAAATCTGTTCCTACAGAGAACGCCGATGTGTGAAGGGGGGGCAAGTTGAGGCATGGGGGACTTGAGTCTTGGGGCGGGCAGTTGCCCCCCCAGCCCCCCAGTAAATGACGCCCCTGTCTTACTTTCCACCCTCTCCTAACAGTTGATTCACAGGGCGACTGCGAGGTTTTCCTCCTGTGCCACCTGTAAAACCTTTTTAATCTCAGTTTCCTTTCCAGCGCTGAACGACCTCATAGGTCCCAGCGCTTGGCCTTTGGCTTAAATCCTATATTCTATTCTATTCGCGTATGGATGTCGTAGATCAAATTGGCGTCGTCCAACTTGAGCGTGTCGCCTCCAGTCTTGTGGCAATAATTCCTCATCTCAGACCAAGTCCCGTTCACGAAGTGGCGTCGCTGAAATGCAAACAGTGCCCTCCCTCCTCCAGCGTCATCGAACGGGTGGGGCGTTGGTCTGGGAGATGAATATTGAAAGTTTTTCATTCTCTTCATTGAGAGAAACGTTATAGGATTTAATTCTCTTGAGTGAGAGAAATGCTTTTATGATTCGTTCTCTTTAGTGAGAGAAATCATTTATTTTAAAATTTCGTTCCCTTTAGTGAGAGAAATGTTATAGGAACTGGTTCTCTGTAGTGAGAGAAATATCTTAAAATTTCTTTCTCTTTAGTGAGAGAAATTTTATAAGAATTGAAGAAAATCTCTTTGGAAAACGTGAGTGACCGAAATATCTTAAAAGAATAAATCTTGTAATTTCTTTAAGTGAGAGAAATGTTATGGAATGAAGATTCTCTTGACTGCAAGAGAAATATCTCAAAAAAGAACGTTCTCAATTTAGTGAGAGAAGTGTTATAGGAATGATTCTCTTTAGTGACCACGAAATATCTTAAACTTTCGATCTCCTTTAGTGAGAGAAATGCCATCATGAACCACGCCCGTGATTACTCACAATATTTCCATCTAAGCGAAATGTTTTACAAAATATGTTAATCGGGAGTTCTCTTTAGTGAGAGAAATGTCATAGGGATTGATTCTCTTTAGTGAGAGAAAACCAACAATGAATTCAGGTTCATCTTTAGTGAGGAAATGTTAAGAAGATTAATGCAGAACTCTTTGGTCCAACGAAATACCTGAAAATTTCATTCTCTTTAATTAGGGAATGTTTTAATCATCGCAAGGTAACAAGTTTGAATGCAACATTTTTTTTTACAGAGGTTTGCTTTTTAAACTACCGATGAAAAATAATCATCAAATTTTAATATAAAATTTAAATTTATGATGTTTTGATGATCTGTCAGATGAACGTAGAATTCTTGGTTTTAAAGTTCGCTGACTGCAACCAATCTTTGATTTTATCCAGATTTTTGAAGCCGTGTATAAAAAAACCCTGCAAATTAATATAAAATCTCACGAGAATGACAAAACAACAGCAATTGTAATAATAATAATAATAATAAAGAAATAATAATACTTTTAATAATAATGACATAATAGTGAACTTTGATTTTACAGAGATTTTTGAAGCTCCCAATAAGGAAAATAAAAACTTCTACAATTATAAATGCAGCTTCACAAAAAATTCAATAATAATAATAATAATTCCTTTGTTCCACTTCAAAGCTACAGTGGGTATTATTTTACATTATATGAATTTACAAGATGTATAAAAAAGAATTGTATCTCTGATCGAGTAAACTACTTATCCATTACCATTTTTGCTCGCGTCTCGCTTCAGCAGACGAGAAGAACCCGGGTGAAGGGTGAAACCTGAAAGAGTGAAGTAAATTAAGAGACTGACGTGCACCTCACGGGGTGCACTGTAGGCATTACTAAAGGCTCTTTGAAGCGTCCCTTCGGCCCTTAGCTGCAACCTCTTTCATTCCTTTTACTGTACGTCCATTCATGTTATCTTTCTTCCATGTTGCTATCCACCTTCTCCTAACAATTATCTCACAGTGCAACTGCGAAGTTTTCCTCCTGTTACACCTTTCAAACCTACCTACTCTCAGTGTCCTTTCCAGCGCTGAATGACCTCATAGGTCCCAGTGCTTGGCCTTTAGCTTAAACTCTACATTCCATTCCACATTCCATTCCATTCCATTCCATTAAGAGGCTGATATCGAAATCAGTTAAAGAGACTAAATCAAAATCCTAATTCATGATTAGAAAATCGAAACAGACCTTTGAATTTGGAAGCAGCGGCAATGAGTTACATTAAGACCCGAGAATCCGACCGAGTTTAGTGATTGATTTATCTAACTAATTTGGGGGAGATAGTGCCGTCAGTGCACCTCACGTGGCGCCCTGTAGGCATTACTTAAAAAGTTCTTTGCAGCGTCCCTTCGGCCCCTAGCTGCGACCCCTTCCTTTGCTTTTACTGTACCTTTATTCATATTCTCTTTCCTCCATCTTACTTTTCTCAACACTCTCCTAACAATTGTTTCATAGTGCAACTGCTTTGAGGTTTTCCTCCTATTACACTTTTCAAACCTACCTACTCTCAATTTCCTTTCCAGCCCTGCATGACCTCATCATAGGTCCCAGCGCTAAATTTTATATTCTATTCTAACTCATCACTATCACATTATAGATGACACTGGAACTTTAACAAAAAATCAAGAGAGAGATCGACAGAACTACAATCAAGTAATTCATAACAGCAGTCTTCGTCTTCATGAGTAAAAGAGACGGTCAGTAATGATTCATTCACAAATATTTTTTGTCAGAGCGCATGCGCAGACCTCCATTTAGTGCTGACTCTCACCTCAAACTCTTAGATAAAAATACGTCATCAGTCGAGTTTATTTTGCCAACTCTTAATTTTGACTTGAATCATAGTTCATTATGCTTTTTGCTTTGAATGTTCCACAATGACAAACATCCTCTGCACTGTATTTTTTCTTGACCTAGCTGATTTTGCTTGCAGCACTAGGCAGGCTGCTGCTGTTGCAACCGGTGTGTCGTTTTCTAACATCACGTTTAATACTACTCAGTTTGCTAGGAGTTTTTTCTTGGCTACTACTAAAATGTGGAACAGTTTGCCTAGTGCAGTCGTGGAATCTTCTGATCTCCAAATGTTAAAGCGAGGAGCAAGTTCATGCCTGCTTTCTGCTGCTGATCTCCTGAATTTCATTCTCTCTCCGCAGACTGATTCCCTTTTGGAACCCCCTTGAGTTTACAGCCTGTTGACTCTGATGGAAATTTAGAAAATAAAAGAAAGGGCAACCTCCAGGTAGTGGAAGGTTTGATATCCTGTCAGTTCCTATTCCAGTGACTTCATTAAAGAAACTAAAGGCCTTTTTTTATTTATCATTTATGTAATTTTGACATATGCCAATGAAACCTGGAACAATATGTGACAGGCTTGAAGATAGAAAAATTATTTTTCGGCTTTCTGATCGTAAGGAACGGGCCCACAAAACAAATGAGTAGTCTTAGGAAGTTAACGCCGGGGTTGCATTCTGAAAAAAAAAAAAAAATCTAACGTAACTCGAAATATCGTCGTGAGTAACTTATACAAAAGGATAAATAAAAACTAAAGAGACATTATTCGCAACCCACCCAAAAGGAAGAGCAGCTTCAAGCTTTCCATGATGGAAAAGAGAAGAGAGAATGATAGCTACCCGCTCGCGCAAGATGTCGGCGATGAAGGCGGATGGCTACCTTCCTCGTCGTCTTCTTATCTTATATAAGATGCAAACACTCTAGATTCGAAGCTGTTGCTTTTCCTGCATTGAAGGAGACTTTTTTCGCCTCTGGGAACACCTCGTCACGTTTGTTATTAATACTGAAAACAAAGACAAGTTTTATATTTGTGGACATGAAATTTTCAAGTGTTTGAGAATTTCTGATTTTTTTCCTCTGTTTTCTTTGAAAATTTAAAGACCTTGAGAGGGGATTTGCAAAGGACATGCTAAGATTTAAGATTCTTTCTCGAAGCGGCAATTGTTTGTCTATATTTTGTAATATCTTAGTTTTAATAAATAGTTTTTAACAGCGTTCTAAAAACAGTTAGCATCCATGGGTATGATCTGAAAAAAAAAACAGTGTTCGTCTTTTCTTTCTGTTGTTCGATTGTGTTATATTTTTTAAAAATGGAATTCGAGTTGTGCCAACAATGTCAATATTCTTTCAGTTGTGCATTAACACCATTAATGAAGATAAACTGCGTTGGAGGAAAAATATAAATTTCTAAGTATATCGGTTTCATCATACCATTCATAGATAATTTATCAGGCAAGCAAACAGGTGTTCTTTCCTTATGGAAAGACACATCACATAAACTACATTTTGAAGGGAAAAAGCCGAGGCGTTAGTCCATTCCTTTCGAGTGCTCTCAGTGCACCTACGTGGTGCACTGTAGGCATTACTAAAGGGGGGTTGCGACGTCCCTTCGTCCCCTAGCTGCACCTTCTTTTGTAGCCTTTTACTTTACCGCCATTCCAGCCTCTCATAACCATTACTCCTTAATACAACTATTGGGGTTCCTCTCAGTTCCACCTTTAGATCTTTGTAATCCATCTTTATTTTCATGCTGTCCAACCACTCCAACTCCCTATTCTCACTGTCTTCATAGCTGAATTTGCTGAATTTAGTTTTGATTAAAGTTGTTGAAAAGTGAATTAGCCTGCAACCAGTAACAATCAGTCAACAGGCCTCTCTCTCTCTCTCTCTCTCTCTCTCTCTCTCTCTCTCTCTCTCTCTCTCTCTCTCTCTCTCTCTCTCTCTCTTTCTCTTTTCCTACCTGAGCACTTTCGTTACCTGTTCAAAAGTGAATTACCCTGCAACCACTAATAATCAGTCAACAACTCTCTCTCTCTCTCTCTCTCTCTCTCTCTCTCTCTCTCTCTCTCTCTCTCTCTCTCTCTCTCTCTCTCTCTCTCTCTAACCTCATCTAGGAAACAGTCAACATTATTTCTCCATTTCCTCTCACCATCGTTGGGTGCCGAATCCTCAAAGGAGATAACATGTATCCCAATTCGATAACCTGATTACTCTCTGCATTTCCGTGAGGCTGTCGCAACTCGCCTTGAGGTATCTCGACGAAGACTTTGTTGACAAGAGAACGTTTGGCAACTTCCTTCTGTTCTTTCTGTATTTCCTTTTGCCTTCTCTTACTTCGTATTGAACACGATATTCTTTGGAAGCTTGAATTTCAAGTCAACGGCACGTTTCAACATGAATAGGGTTCATCTTCCGAATAATAATACAGTAATAATAATACTCTACAGAACAAACGACAGACAGAATTACCTCGTTTTCTTTTCGCCAATAACGAGAATAATGTTTTCCTTGCATGCGACTTGGTATCGGTACCCCTCAAGGAGGTGACTGAGACCCCTTCTTCTTTCTCTTATTATTTATTATTATTATTATTATTATTAATTATTATTATTAGAGTTATATACTGGAGAAACATGTTTTATAAGGTTCCATATATTTAAGAGTTCCTAATTTATTTTTAAATATATGTACCCAAATATAACTGTGGATTTGTTTCTCCATTTCAAGACTCATGCTACCATGAGTATTTTTTAATTATTATTATTATTATTATTATTATTATTATTATTATTATTATTATTATTATTCAGAAGATGAACCCTATTCATATGGAACAAACCCACCACAGGGCCAGTTCTTCATTGGAGGGGTGGGTAGAGCTCTCGGCTAGCACGCTGTTGGCCCAGTGTTCGACTCTCCGACCGGCCAATGAAGAATTAGAGGAATTTATTTCTGGTGATAGAAATTCGTTTCTTGTCATAATGTGGTTCGGATTCCACAATAAGCTGTAGGTCCCGTTGCTAGGTAACCAGTTGGTTTTTAGCCACGTAAAATAAATCTAATCCTTCGGGTCAGCCCTAGGAGAGCTGTTAATCAGCTCAGTGGTCTGGTTAAACTAAGATATACTTAACTTATCACCAGAGGGCCACTGACTTGAAATTCAAGGTTCCAAAGAATATGGTGTACATTAGAAAGAAGTTAGAGGAGTTAAGGGAAATACAGAAAGAAGAGATCTCAATTATTAGAAAAGAAAAAATAGATTAAATTAAAGAATAGATAAAAATGTAAGTAAATTATTAAGCACTGAATGGCTGAAAGTGCCACATTGCTTGGCTTCGTAGCCTAATTTTCACAAATCAAATAAAATAATATACCAGTTTTGATGTAAAGGTATTGTTCAAAAGTGAATTAGCCAGTTACCAGGATATTTCACTAGCCTGATCTCTCTCTCTCTCTCTCTCTCTCTCTCTCGACTATTTAGTGATCTTCTCTCTCTCAAAAATCTCATGAGACTAATGATCTTAAAGGAAAAGTTCAGATTTGCATTATTTAACTGCTGCTAGTATTGTATGTGGCTAGTTCTCTCTCTCTCTCTCTCTCTCTCTCTCTCTCTCTCTCTCTCGACTATTTAGTGATCTTAATATACAAAAAATCCAAAGAGATTTGCTTTAACTAATGTCAGTATTTTGTGTGAAGCTCAGCTGGCTGGTTCTCTCTCTCTCTCTCTCTCTCTCTCTCTCTCTCTCTCTCTCTCTCTCTCTCTCTCTCTCTCTCTCTCCTATTTAGTGATCTTAATATACAAAAAATCCAAAGGGATTTGCTTTAACTAATGACAGTATTTTGTGTGAAGCAGCAGGTGTGTGGCTGGTTCTCTCTCTCTCTCTCTCTCTCTCTCTCTCTCTCTCTCTCTCTCTCTCTCTCACACACGTACATGCAAGACCCTAAAATATCATCACTTGGGCCACCTGACATTCTCACGGGCGAGAAAAACGAAGTCACGAGGTTGAAGGCCAACTACCTCTTGTAAATAACACTTCTTTGAAGAAAATAACAATATCGACTAATAAGAACTAAAAACTATTAGATGATATGTTGTGGAAACATGACGTAAGCTATATTTCGTTAGTGTACTTGTCGCTATAATGATGATGATGATGGCGTGTTTTTTGTTATCTGGTGATATGGCTTGGTTCGTGAGTGTGTTGGGGTGGGGGGGAAGTCAGGGCGGGTTGGAGGAAGGTAAGTGGGAGGGGGAATGAGTTGAGAAAAGTCACACCTGTAACGAATAAGTTACAAAATCGCTTCATTTCATTAAGGAATAATATGTTCTCTTTCGTCATATTCGTTATACAAACTCCCCTTATTATAAATTACTGAAAGAATAACTGGCTCCATCGACCATTGCTGCTCGTGGTGCTCTAGCAACTCGCTCGAGTCAGCCAGAACACCACGATGGCTAAAGCGTGATGGTCGTTGGTTTGGGCAATGTCAGAAGTTTGGTCCTGCTGACATCGCCAAGTAGGTCTAACGTAGTAACGTGCATCTCATGAGCAGAAGTTCTCAGTTGAACCTTGATATTGGAGTGTTCAGGTTTCCAGTTAATGGCAACACTATTAAACGGATAATCATCTTCTATCAATGTTCACATTCTTTAATCCCACTTTGATCAAAGGACGCTCTTTGAAATACGATTAGAAGATTGGTAATCTGATAGGAACGGTGAACCCCTAACACTCAAGGAGCGAAGGATAGGCTACTCGATCCTCTCAATCACCATTTTTTGGTCTTCCAGATGTATTGACAAACAAGTACTATACTCCATAAGTCCAGCGAAGAGAGAGAGAGAGAGAGAGAGAGAGTTGCCTTTCCATCTAGCTAAACCCTTTCGCAAGACGGAATACCTAATGACTGTTAATTGTGCCTCCCGTATTCTATCGGAGATCTCCGCTTGCATGTTCTTCAACTTCATGCTGACATCTAGACCCCTTTCTCTGAAAAACCAAGAAATTAATACAATAGTGTTTTTGAAAATATGGTAAAAGACGCTGCATATTTTTATGGAAATTAAAGTAAACGTGAAAATGGGCAAAGAGATAGCGAAAATAGCTTCACTCGGTAACAGAGTGAGACGATTGGGGTCACTCGAGATAAAACAGGGTAAAATATTATAGGGAGCTGACAATTATTATCAATTAGTCCAAGAGGCTGTTGTCACGTTGAGGGTGGATTTACAGGTCATGGTACTACGCCTGTTGAAACAGGTCATGGTACTACACCTGTTGAAATATCATGGTAAAACACCTGTAGAAACAGGTCGTGGTACTACGCCTGTTGAAGAGGTCATTCTTCGAAGGGTTGGCTGTGTATATATCGCAAAACCTTTGTACATATTCAGTACGACTCATCATCCAAGCAACAATGACAACAGATCGGTGAAACCAAGAATTCTGTCACGCGCAAAAATTTTCCCCTGGAGTGCTTGGTCGCCGAGAAAACAAACAAAACACGATCGTCTGAAATCCAAAAGCAGCCAAGGCACTCTCAGGAACCCGTTTCGGGGGCGAAGTACCAGGCAACACCTACATGGAATGTCGATGAACAACAAAACAGGTCTCGCAAGCAATCAGCTCTTTGAAGTCTCGGGCGTTGGGAGAGGCCAGGCCGACGTGCGTAAACAAACCACAGGCTCAGTATTATAGGTCTAGTTGCTAACAGTTCACAGAGCAAGGAAGCCGTTTCAGCGGCAGATCCAGACAACTGTTACTAACCTTGTTTTACATTTTTTTTTTATTTTTGTATTTACAATCTCTTACAAACGACGCTAACCTTTTGCCTTGATAAATTTAGCTTTGATTCATGAGTTGGGACATACAAACATAGGATTATGGTCATTTACTTTATCGTACTTTCTCTGAAAAAACAAGAAACGACTACAATAGTCTTTTTGAAAATATGGCAAAAGACGTTGTGTATTTTATGGAAATTAAAGTAAACATGAAAATGGGCAAAAAGAAAGTGAAAATAACTTCCCTTGGTAAGAGTGGGACGATTGGGGTCACTCGAGATAAAACAGAGTAAAATATTATCAGTAGCTGACAAATGTCAATTAGTCCAAGCGGCTGTTGTCACGTTGAGGGTAGATTTGCAGGTCATGTAGTATGCCTGTTGAAAGAGGTCATGGTACTACACCTGTTGATAGAGGTCATGGTACAACACCTGTTGAAAGAGATAATGGAATTACACCTATTGAAAGAGGTCATGGTATTACACCTGTTGAAACAGGTCATGGTACTACACCTGTTGAAACAGATCATGGTACTACACCTGTTGAAACAGGTCATGGTACTACAGCTGTTGAAAGAGGTCATGATACTACATCTGTTGAAACAGATCTTGGTAACAACACCTGTTGAGACAGGTCATGGTACTACACCTATTGAAACAAGTCGTGGTACTACACCTGTTGAAACAGGTCATAGTACTACGCCTGTTGAAACAGGTCATGGTACTACACCTGTTGAAGCAGACACGGTAACAGCACCTGTTGAAACAGGTCATGGTACTACACCAGTTGAAATAGGTCATGGTATTAAGCCTGTTAAAAGAGATCATGGTACTACACCTGTTGAAAGAGGTCATGATACAACACCTGTTGAAACAGATCATGGCACTACACTTGTTGAAACAGGTGAAGGTACTACACCTGTTGAAAGAGGTCTTGGTACCACACCTGTTGAAAGAGGTCATGGTACTACACTTGTTAAAGCCGCTCATGATACTACACCTGTTGAAACAGGTCCTGGTACTTCACTTGCTGAAATGCTCATGGTACTACAGCTCTTGAAACCTGTTGAAAGCGAGAGAAGGAGAAAGAGAGAGGGGCGGGGTTGAAGAGGGAGAGAGAGCTACGGGACTAAGATGAAACTTGATAGTAATTTCCATACATTTTTAGCAACCCAGACCAACGAACAAGTCTGTAACAATTGCAAGAAGATTTGTTTTCTTCAGGACGTAACGGCATGAATTTCAAAACTAATTGCTAAGCGCTGTTGATCAAAATGTTTCGTTTGTAACGACAGTTTTAGCCGTTCATCATAATTAATTTGTGTGCTGGAGCTCTCTCTCTCTCTCTCTCTCTCTCTCTCTCTCTCTCTCTCTCTCTCTCTCTCTCTCTGAATTGTTTCTCTTTGCATTATAATTTATTGCCATTACTTTTATTTATTAACTAAAACACCTTCCTAACAAGTAGGCTTAAATTTATCTTCGTAGACATAGGCCTAGTCATTCATAGATTAAAACTATTCGATGAATTGCTGATTTATCCTAACAAAATCTAATACTCCCTAACAAGTAAGCTGTAATTTACCTTCGTAGACATAGGCCTAGATATATTTTGTTCATTCGTAAATTAAAGATATTCGTTGAATTACAGATTTATCCTAAGAAAATCTGACACTCCCTAATCAGTAAGCTGTAATTTACCTTCGTAGACTTAGGCCTAAGTATATTTATTTATTCATAAATTAAAACTATTCGCTGAACTGCAGATTTATCCTAGCAAAATCTAACACCCCAAAACATTAAGCTTTAATTTACTTTCGTAGACTTAGGCGTAAGTACATTTATTTATCCATAAATCAAACTATTTGATGAATTGCGGATCCATAATAACCAAGTCGAGTACGAGTTTCATTTCCCTCCCGTCCACATGTAACCTTGTTCTGAGTGTCCTGTCTTTCAGTAGGATAATCAAGAATCCTGCAGAGGAAAGGAAAAATCTGACAAAATACGCCTGTTCAGGGCACTGCAGCTCATTTGTCATTGCGAAAGAAACACCACTAAAAATCAGAATTCAAACTATAGCGCACTGATGACGTCACCGTACGGACCGGCGATCCATATTAAGAAGTTTTTCGAAGTCCCCAAACTTCTTTGCCATGCAGGAATGATGTGTGAGATGTTTGCATTCATGAAGTTTAACCTCAAGAAGTTCTGTATTTGTCGATTTGTATCGACAGTTTGCTACATGTTTTCAAGACTGTTTTTAAATTAATATATACAGTATATATATATATATATATATATATATATATATATATATATATATATATATATATATATGTGTGTGTGTGTGTGTGTGTGTGTGTGTGTGTGTGTGTGTGTGTGTGTGTGTGCTGTGTATTTATCATGCATACAGCAAGTGCGGGATATCGTTTTGTTTTGTTTTTTCAAAGAGAATTCACATTAACCAAAAGGAAAATATACTATTGGTACGAGCAAATTCATGTTAGCCGCTGCAGTGAGCTTTCCCCACTTATATAACAAAGCAATTTTCTTGTTATGTTAAAAGTGAATGTATATATTTTATGCAGAGTGAGTCCACATAACGTAAACATTAGTCCCAACTTCTTGTGTATACAAATGACGTTTAAGCCCCCATCTTTATTGAGACTTCTCTGATGTTATCTCAGTTTAAATGCATGTAAGTTTTCTATCTAAGACCTTTGAGGACACCTAACTGAAGTTAATTAAGAAAAATTCCATAACTGGTTCTAAATAAGGTTAATTCAAGTTAAAGTTTTCTCACAATGATTCCTTCAGACGATAATCGAAGTGTCTGTACTTAAAGCCAGCTAATTCAAATGACAAAAGTGAAACTGATGCAATCTTGAGGTTAACAAAAGCGTATAAACATCGGTTGAATTCAATCTTTCACAATCGAACACATTTCTGACCTTGGTCGTTGCGACGCCAGTGATATGCATCTAGTCAATAAATTTTCTGAAGCCTTACCACTGGCTAATCGTCAATTCTGTGAGACTAGGCTCTGTACGTGATGGGCATCCGTTTTTAGGCCACGCCTGCGATCTCCTTTATTCAAATTCATATATACTTTATATATATATATATATATATATATATATATATATATATATATATATATATATATATATATATATATATATATATTATATTCCTATTAATCTCGTCATTCCTAGCTGTTTTACTTCTTTAATTTTTCTGTTCCATTTTCAGTTGCTCGTTTCAGAACAGATCCTGAGACCGAACCCTATGGGAGTATAGCTAGGTGAATGGGCGCTCTATCTATCTAATAATATAATAATAATAATAATAATAATAATAATAATAATAATAATAATAATAATAATGATAATGATTGACGATGATAAATAAAGGAGAAAAGTGCATTCTGCATTGTAATCACCATCATCATTGCTTAACTCTGGATGTGACCTAAGATATTGCATGAAGATGTAATTGGAATGCTCTGATTGTCAACAGCCAGTTGTCAGTTTAGTGCAGTTTCGGAAATCACCAAAAGGGGGCCATGATATTAGGCCGAGCAGAGACTATTTCTAACCATTATTCCATGGAGTAATATATCTGAGATACACTATGAGTCAAATTTCAAAGTAAACGAATAAATTATTTCTGTTCTTTCCTACAATGGCGAAGATCTTCAGTTTGTAAATGCATCGTGTGAAGGTTTGAGTGAAGCCTATGTGTGTAATTTTACAGTGGTTGTCTGATTTACTGTTAAATGTTACTATATATATATCCTGTGATTAAAATCTATGTCTTCTCATGTTTATCTTTTAGGCTTGTAGGCTTCTTGTCAGTTAAAGAAGAATTCCATCTCACAACACTTGACAACAGAGCAAGGAATTCACAGAACAGCCTTCGACCAAGATGTGAACTCGCCAAGCAGAATATTTTCATGACCAGTCACTCTGCTGAAGTAAGTCATCAACAAGAATTATTTGCATCCGTAGGATCTGTAGGATATCGAGAGCAATAATGGGGATGAATTACGAAAAGGTTTTTGCAGTTTCTATCGAATTATATATATGAAACTATCGACGGTAAACGAAACTGTAGGTCTAACGCAAAGTAGTGCTTTTTAAGTAAAAAAAAAAAGTACTAATTTATTGAGGAACTGTGGATATTCAGAACGTAAAAATAAGAAGTAAGACAATTACAGGAGTTTTTACCGCCTTGCAGATTAAAAAGACCTGGCATATAGTATGATAATTAAATATTTTCTTAATATTCTGGAGCAAAACGCGACGGAATGTGTTTGGTTAGAGAGAAACGGTGTTTATTCAAACAAAAGCAAGCATGGCCTTGATTGAGACAGCTTCAAGGCTAGTAGAAGGCTGAAGGACACAGGTCTTAGCTTTAAAATACATAGAGAAGGACATAGTATTCATACATCTCTTAGATAGGCTGAGACAGTTACAGGAAAATATGAAGAAAAAGTTATTAGGGCGTGTTGCAGCCTCCCAATGTAATGCTTAGTCATAGCTTCATCGTGATTCTCATGCAGGAGCACTGAGTATAAGGAAACATGCATCTCTATCTCTCTCTCTCTCTCTCTCTCTCTCTCTCTCTCTCTCTCTCTCTCTCTCTATATATATATATATATATATATATATATATATATATATATATATATATATATATATATATATATATGTGTGTGTGTGTGTGTGTGTGTGTTTATATATACATCCTTATACTGTATATGTATATATACATATGTGTGCATGCATGTATATATATACATACGTACATACATACACATATATATACACAATCACCACAATAATAACTCAGAATGAAATCAATGACCTAGGCAATAAATCCATAACGCAGGTTAACGAGACAGGTAGACCGAACTCAGTCCCTTATGACGCAAGCGACTTGATATCAAAGCTAACGAGACTTCTGACGGACAAACGCACCAATAGAGATATCGACTATACACCTTCCCCACCACCTTTCTCTCCCTCCCAACGCCCCCACCTTGCCTTTTCACGGAAGCCTCATTTTCCTTAAGGACTACAGTGTTGATTCGGATAGACGTGACTTGGGATACTAAGTAGTCCTATAGTCCTTCTTCAGTGCAGGAGTCGGGGAACTGTCCCAAGGACCCAGCATCACCACTTGGTCTTCTGTAGGACCAAAGGACCCCACTTTCACTCTTGTCCTTCGTTACTCGTCCTTTGTCTTGTGGCTCTTGCTCGTCTTGTCGTGTGGCTCTTACTCGTCTGGCCTTGTGGCTCTTTCTCGTCTTGTCTGTTGGCTCTTATTCGTTTTGTCTTGTGGCTTTAGACCTTGATCGTTCTCGTCTTTTGGCTCTTACTCGTTCTTATCTTGTGGCTCTTACTTGTCTTGTCGTTTGGCTCTTACTCGTCTGGTCTGGTCTTGTCATTTGGCTCTTTTCTCTTGTCATTTGTATGTTGGCTCTTATTCGTTTTGTCTTGTGGCTCATACTATCGTGTCTTGTGGCTTTAGACCTTGATCGTTCTTGTCTTTTGGCTCTTACTCGTTCATGTCTTGTGGCTCTTACTCGTCTTGTCTTGTGGCTCTTATCCGCCTTGTCTTTTGGCTATTACTCGTCTTATTTCTCTTACTTGTCTTGTCTTGCAGCCCTTACTCGTCTTGTCTTGTGGCTCTTACCCGTCTCGTCTTCTGGCTCTTATTCATTTTGTCTGTTCAGTTGATAAAATAACATTGTTTGTGTCTTGCATACGAATCTGTTCAGACATAAACATAGGTCAACTTTGATTTCTGAAAGATGTAGAGAAAAGGCGTCTATCTTTTTTCAAGACTTCACCCAGGAAAGCCCAGTTAAGAACACAGGTGTATCGCAAGCCAGAACACAAGTTACAACAGTGCACAGACCATTTAAACGTCGTTTCATTTTACATATGTGAATTTTTTTAACTCCTCTCTTGCTCCGATTTTGCGCTTCTGCAAGGAGAAGATAAAAACGTACTTGTATTTTTATTTTCAAAATTAAGTTCCGTTCAATTACTGAAAACTGCCTTACCTGCAGATACGGTAATTATATCTGTACGTAGCACTAACGTGAAATGTTTGTTCAGTTCACGGTCTAGATAGAATCCAAAGTGTATTCATCTTCAGGATATCATTATTTTTCGCGAGTAATTTTTGTCGTTATTGGTATTCGCATCCCGAACTCTTGAAAGTATCTGTTGTTCTGAAGAAGTTCTGAGGAATTGACGCAAGAGGAGTTTCATTTGATTTTTAAGAAGCAAAGTACTGGCAGTTTCAATCTTGCTTTTTGCATGAGAAAAAGGGTGAATGTTTCCAAGTTCATTTCAGTTAAATAAGAAATCTCTTGAAAATGTTTTCGTGTCAATAGAAGAAAGAAGTTGCACCCGCTCCATCTGTGTGCACTAATAATAATAATAATAATATTATTATTATTATTATTATTATTATTATTATTATTATTATTATTATTATTATTATTATTATTATTATTATTCGGAAGATGCACACCAATTCATGTAGAACAAATCCACAGGGACCATGGGCTTGAAATTCAAACTTCCAAAGAATACGGAGTTCATTTGAAAGAAGTTACAGAAGATGAGAGGAAATGCAGAAAGAAGAGCTTATTTATTAGAAAAGAAGAAATAAATTAACAAATTAATAAATAAATAGATAAATATGTAGATAAATTACAAAATAGTAGGAGAATTGCTTTAGGATAATAATAATAATAATAATAATAATAATAATAATAATAATAATAATAATAATAATAATAATAATAATAATAATAAATATTTCATCTGATCATCTGGAATGGAGGTTTGACTTAACGAGAGGACATTGAATTAAATGCAATTTTTTGGACACTGTTCGAGAGCGACCAACATAGATGGCGTTTACGGCAGAAATGGTCTGTTGGTCTTTCTCCTAATGTAGCCATATCTGCATCCAGATCCTTCGCATTTTTTTTTTTTTTTGATAATTTAGAAGCAGAGTGAATAAGTCTGCAGAATAAAAGCGTCTCTCTCTTCCTCAGGCTTTTCCGCATTACGAAACTGACCTCTAAAAAGTAGCAGCATAAGGATGGTAATTCCTTGCTCAGTTTTATGGAAAGAAAATGCCTTCAATTTGCATGCAGTCTACCAGTGCTTGCAGGAAATAAAATGAACTGTGCAGTGGGTAGAGAGAGAAAGACATGATTTATTGGCCAAGGACATTATGCACTGTTGATGATTTGAGTGTTTTTAGAGTTTGTTTTTTGTTTTGTACCCTGGGTTTTCATTCTTCGCTCCTGGTAACCAGAAGATATATATATATATATATATATATATATATATATATATATATATATATATATATATATATATATATATATATATATATATATATATATATATATATATATATATATATATATATATATATATATATATATATATATATATATATATATATATATATATATATATATATATATATATATATATATAAATATATATATATATATATATATATATATCAGTATATATATATAATATAAATATATATATATATATGTATATAAATGTGTATATATATATATATATATATATATATATATATATATATATATATATATATATATATATATGTATGTATGTATATATATATATATATATATATATATATATATATACATACACACATTCATACATGTACTCACACAGATGTATATGTGTGTGTATGTATGTTTATATACACACATTCATACGTAAGCACAGATATAAATATATGTGAATATATATATGCCTCTCTTGAAATACAAGAGGGAGGAAAGATTTTGAACACCAAACGACCATTCAGCAGAGTGTAGCGAAGATAAAAACTAAAAAAAAAGAAACCAAAGGCTCACATTGTAGCCATCATGTGACGAAAGACAACGCGTTCGTGACAGAGACAAGGGAAAGGCAAGGAAGTAAGAGAGAAAGAAAGAGAGAGAGAGAGAGAGATAACTGTATCAAAGACAATGAAGAATGGACTGAATCAGCTGATGGCACAAGGCTAATGGGCGGATCCATCACGAAAATTAAAAAAAAAGAAGAGAAAAGTAACAACCTTGAGGAACTCCCGCAAGACTCACCATTGATTGCTTGCGTCTCTCCTTTCACGCTCTCTGCGAGAAGGACTTATTTACAGTCATGTGACTGTGTCGTGTATCCTTGCATAGTTCTGTTGTCGTTTTGCAGCGTCCGTTGTAAGAGATAGGCAAGTGAAAAATGCGCCGAAGTTTCCTCGGGGCAATCGAGTTTTCTGTACACCGTACAATCAAGGCCACCGAAAATAGCTCTATCTTTCGGTGGTCTTCGTGTAATGCTATATCAGCCGCGGCCCATGAAACTTTAACCACGGGCCGGTGGTGGCCTGG
>NC_089745.1:40427989-40480489 GCF_040412425.1 Macrobrachium rosenbergii
CAAGCGCGCACAGACACAACAAACATGCGCACAGACACAACAGACATGCGCGCACACACACACACAACAGACATGCGCACACGCTGTGTATATTTACAGAACATAGTCGTAGACAAAAACCCCAGCCTAAGGAAATTAAGGGAAATCTTTTGTTCTGTCGAGAATATAACTTATTATGCAATATGCCCCAAGTAATGACCATTCAAAAACCCTTGTGCAAAAGATTACAAAATCTCAGACGTAATGCGTTTAATCTTTCACCCAAGTAGGTCTAGGTCTTCCAACTCTTCTGTTACTCACAAGAGCTTAGCTGAGACTAGCAATCCTGTTCTCCCCTGGGTGGTGCGAAGGACATGTACAAACCATCTCCATTTCCCTGTCATCATTATCAAATCAGTATATGGAAGATTTTCTTTTTAAAACTTAGTCTCAGGTCGACATCTTTTTGATATAGTTGCATTGACACAACATGATTCGTGTCCGAATATCATTACAGAGGGCTCTGGACTAACATATATTAACAGTTTATAATATTTATTTCTAGCGACATCGAGTTTTGTAAGAATGGGATTTAAAAGACAGACTTAAATTCATAACATGTCTAGAGAAAAAAAAAACATATGCTTTAGTATTATGTTGTAGCCGTTTTGTAGTCACTCTACGAAGAGACTACAAAACACCTGCGAAATGATTTCAAAAAACATGCACTTATTTTTCTCCTCCCAGATATTTAGGTAGTTCGTCTTCATTATCAAAACCCCAATTTATCTTTGAAATCATTTAATCTTCCGTAGTCGTCCTTATGCCAAACGCTCAAATCGTATGAACGAAGTATTTTGGAAGAAGAAGAAACAGAAATTGCATGAAATGAAAATTAGCCCCTTGTGTTACGACGAACGAATCACTTACTTCACGAATACCACTCTTGAGTTCGTGGCCTCAAGTGATAAGGTTATAACGACCACCTCTGTTCCTTCAGTGACGTTGCCAACTTACTACATTGTGAATTACTGTGAGATCTCGTTTATCCCAACATTTTTTGTACCGGTGGAATGAGGAAGCACTTCGGAGTGCGTCGTAGATTCTGTCGATGTTGTAATGGACGAGATACGTTTGCAAAATGTTCGTCCGTTAAAAGACCTGAGATTAGACATATACCACTGTAATATAAATATGTCAAGTTGACTCAATATGACAAGATTAAAAATTGAAACCGGTAAAAAAAAGACATATATGATTTGAACTTAAATGAATAAAAGTTCATTTCGGGTTATAAAAATACCTGTTTTTCGGTTATCACTTGCGTTGCAAAAAAGATTAGATTCACGCATTAGCCTAGGTCTGGGTTTACTTATTGCATTACGTCAGCCATCTCTCTCTCTCTCTCTCTCTCTCTCTCTCTCTCTCTCTCTCTCTCTCTCAATAAATAAATACATTAGATTCCTTCTCCTATTTCTATCTCTATTTTTCTATCTCAATTAATTGACTCTTCTGTGGTTATCATACACGTTGCAAACAAGTTCAGATTCACGAATTAGCTGGTCTAATTGAACTAGATCTGCCGTTCTTCTCCTTTCTCTCTATGTCTTTCTATCTCTGTAAGTACATTAGATTCTTTCTCCTGTTTCTATTCCTATATAACTGTCTCAATAAATACATTCGGTTCCATCACAGCAAAACCACATCGAAGTGCCCAGGACACCATCATCTGGTAAACAACGAAAAACCAGCACGACAACTTTGCGTTATCCGCACGAGTTTTCATTCGGGCAGACACGCACGGCTCAATCTTATTAACGAAATGAACGAAGGGCGTTGACTCTCTCTCTCTCTCTCTCTCTCTCTCTCTCTCTCTCTCTCTCTCTCTCTGTGTGTGTGTGTGTGTGCTGAATCACATCATCATTTCCTCATTTACCCCTTGTGGTTGTAAACGAAAATAATAATACTTCTGTTTTGCGAATGACCTTCCTTATTTGTTACGGTCGAAGATGTACGATAAATGCATAAATTTGCTGGTATCTGATATTAGTGGCATGATTCTCTACAGGTAACATTTTGCCCTAAAAGAATCTGTACTTCTTTTATTCTCTCTCTCTCTCTCTCTCTCTCTCTCTCTCTCTCTCTCTCTCTCTCTCAAAGCCATTACGCCTCTGAATTAGAGAGTTCTCCTTCTAAAAGTATAATGGAAAAACGCGTGAAACTCGAGGAGATTCTCCTTCATAATATATTCATGATTCACAAGCCTAAATATATAAATATATATACAGTATATATATGTATGTGTGTATACAGTTTATATATACAGTACATATACTTTATATATGTATATTTATACATATATATATTATATGTATTCATGTATGTATTATATATACATATATAAAGACATACACATGTATATACTGTATATACATATATATAACATTTCTATGCAAGTTTATGATTTAGCAAGAGATCTTAAGATAAAAACAAAGGTTTGGAACAAACACTAAATTTATCACTAAAAATAGAGTTGAATCCTAAATAGTTACGTGTGAATAACTGGTGAAATGACGAATGGAAACGAAGTTTTCCATTATTATTATTATTATTATTATTATTATTATTATTATTATTATTATTATTCAGAAGATGACCCCTATTCATATGAAACAAGCCCACAACAGGGGCCATTGACCTGAAATTCAAGCTTCCAAAGTTAAGTTAAGTATATCTTAGTTTAACCAGACCACTAAGCCGATTAACAGCTCTCCTAGGGCTGGCCCGAAGGATTAGACTTATTTTACGTGGCTAAGAACTAATTGGTTACCTAGCAACGGGACCTACAGCTTATTGTGGAACCCGAACCACGTTACAACGAGAAATGAATTTCTATCACCAGAAATAAATTCCTCTAATTCTTCATTGGCCAGCCGGAGACTCGAACACTGGGCCAACAGCGTGCTAGCCAAGAGCTCTTACCGCCGCTCCAATGAAGAACTCAAGCTTCCAAAGAGTATGACGTTCATTTGAGAGAAGTAACAGAAGGTAATGGGAAATACAGACAGGAGATATCAGTTTTTAGAAAACGAAGATAAATTGATAAATAAAGATAAAAATTTTAATACATGATTAAAAGTGAAAGGTTTTGGTAACATTCATGGAATTTTGAAAAAATAAGTATGAACTCGCAGTAGTTTAAATTTTTAAATTTTTTATCTTTGTCACTAATGAAATTTGGAGTTGTAACTTTTGAAGGAAATCAGTCTACAGGCAGACTTTTTTATGTTTCTTTTCGTTTAATAAGCGTCCGTGTAGCGTATTACGTAAACGTATTATTTGGCAAGGGTCTGCAACGTAATCTGGTAAAAAAAAAATCGTTATCTGCACCTACGTAACCGCACGGTGGAGATTACAGAACTGTTTTACTGAAAAGTATCGACGAATGTTACATTAAAAAAATCTTTCTGTACCAGGCTTGTTTTACAATCTGTTATTCTTTTCATTTATGATTAATAATTGCCAAATATTCACAGTTGCATCTCCCGTAGGGTGGGTACTGCTGTCAGTGCACCTCAAGCGGTGCTCTGAAGGAATTACTTAAGGTTCTCTGCAACGTCCCTTCGGTCCCTAGCTGCAACCCCTTTCATTCCTTTTATTGTACCTCCGTCCATGTTCTCTCTCTTATATTTTTCTTTCCACCCTCTCCTATTTCATAGTGCAACATGCGAGGTTTTCCACTCTCAGTTTCACTTTCAGCGCTGAATGACCTCATAGGTCCCAGCAGTTAGCCTTTGGCCTGAATTCTATGTGCCATTCCATTCCACAGTTGCACCAGTTTAAAAATGTTATTTCATTGGTTTTAATAGCTGCTAGCTCTTATGAGAGAAGTAGCAACTATATAGCGATCCATCGCCGTAGGTTTATCCTAACCTAAGTACTGAACTGTGTAGTTAGCAATGAGTCGACTGTGCCGGGTCGCAGCCAGGCTGCAGAAGAGCATGGATCTAGCAACCTCATCCATAAAGGCGTACAGTTGATCAAGGCGTTTTTATAACATTGCTAGACCTATCCCTTGTGCAGAAGTTTTCCAAGTTCATCAGAAAACTCTTTATTCTATTGCATATCCTAATGAAATATCATACTAGGTCTATTTCATATAAAGGCTAGTTCAATATTTTATAAATAGCTGGTAGATCTACTTGGTATACGTCAAACAAAAACATACCAAAGTCAGGTAAATTTATACAGAAGTGAACGTAAAGTTGGAAGGAAACTACTAGAGAGAGAGAGTAAATTATGCAGTTTTAGCGGACTGGCCCCTGCATGCGCTTAAACGTGGCCTTCTTCCCATTATATTTCTGAATATGCGCAATCAAGAAATCTACCTTACAAAGAAGCTAATGTTTCTGTGGTGTTTCTTTCACTGTGCTTCGACTTTCAGAAATGAGTTGGTCTAATTCCTCTCAGTGTTTCGTTAATTCGCAAAAGAAGTCGACTTGATAATTATGGAATTTGTGCAATGGGAAAGAATTGTAATATTGTTTAGAGACATTATCGAAACTTGTTCAGAATTTCTGTCTGACGCGTTGAAGGCAAGATGATATTGCTGATGGAAAGGAAAATATTTGAAAGACATTAGAATCAACACAGTGAAGAAA
The DNA here is from genome assembly GCF_040412425.1 of Macrobrachium rosenbergii. Lineage (NCBI taxonomy): Eukaryota > Metazoa > Arthropoda > Malacostraca > Decapoda > Palaemonidae > Macrobrachium > Macrobrachium rosenbergii. Next base: position 40,432,630 of record NC_089745.1, read on the forward strand.
TAGGTCAGATTTAGAGAGAAAGAGAGAGAGAGAGAGAGAGAGAGAGAGAGGTTTGTCAATAGGTGAATTTCCAAGATGACTTGAAATAAGGTTAGGATTAAGCTGGTGAGCATAGTCACACTGAAAATGTTGTCCTTAGTATGATAGAAGATTTATGCCTGCATGATGTTTGCGCACATTCCGTCACACCTGGATTTGAATGTCAGCTCTTTTTCTGTACATATTTTGGAAAACACATACACAGTAGACACAACAACAACATGAGGCCTCGTTAAAACACACACGTATACACGAAGACATTAAGAAAGAGAGGGGGGGTTGTTGTAGGGGCTTGAAGGGGAAAGTGCTGTTGTACTGTACTACGTGACTACCTCGGCCTAGGCCTCCAGAACCGGTATTTCTCTGACGTCATCCCGTCTCAAGATCTGCGCAGTGCTTTGCCGTATTCGTTGTTCCTGACGAGCTGACTTTTGCAAGAAGTTCAATTCATTTCGTACGAGAAGTTTTCCAACGCGAACAGCATTATTCGTCGTTTTCCAGATATTTATACTTTTGTGACCGTATAAAAACCCTTTCAGCAAATTTTATAGAGTATCTTGAATGCTTTCTTCAGTAATCCATATGTGGGTCTAGGTGTCTTCTTAGTATTAAAAAGGACTCCTCTTTGACTACTTTAAAACTTAAGGTAATCATCAGCAACATCATTTATAAGTACGTCACTACCATGAGATAGGATAAAAAGTTGCCCGATGACCTCACAGTGAGAATCTGCTATAAAAACGAGGAATCTTGAGTCAAAGGGTACGAGTCTTGAACAAGCGCAAGCAAAGGAGAAGTAGAACGAGCAGGGGAGCTGTTTAAAAGACAAATCCCGACTAATACTATCACTACCAAGCAGACTACTCTTCCTTTGGTATGAAGTTAGATTCATCTGGTAGAGAAAAGCAGTTAGTTTTTGTTAGGTACCATATCGCACGTGGATATTGTTAGCTGAATAAACTCCAAGAGGGATTCCGTTGCCAAATTATGACCTATTTTCCAATGTGACATTTTTCCTTATTTTTAAGAGAACAAAGGGAACGTAGCAGAGTGGCTGGTTAACAGTGTCCAGAAATTGCAGCAAAATGCCATTCAGTCCTGTGAGGTATTGGCTCCTTTAATACACCAGTCAGTCTGGGAGATTGAGAATCGCTTCCCTTTTTGGTTGCCGAGATGAGGATGGTAACTATTGTCTCCCAAGTGTACTTGAGAGGATTTTAAAATTTGTTTGTAGCATTTTTTGCTCTTCACAAATTAGTCTTCGTTTATGAAATAGAGACTCTTTGTGCTTGAGAGGATTTTTGGTGGCATTTTTTGTTCTTTAAAAAATAGTCTGTCTACTTGTATAAATCAAAGACTCCATTTTGATCTGTTATGCTTATTGGTAGGTAATGAATTGTCCTAATTTTATGTATGTATGTATACTTAGGTATGCATAAAGTCACAATAACGTGTGATTTATATATGTGATGCACCACAGGAAAAATTAAACACTGGTTATAAATCCTGACTTGGGTTTTGCCTTAATATTTTTAGACATCTTCAAGTGTCCGTCTGATATTAAAAAAATAACACTTCTTTCGCTACTCTAAGGCGTCTTATAAAACTAAAGGCTTCATTTTCCCCTGTGGTAACTCTGCATAGTCACTCGTATTACATTTTGCAGGAACATAATTTTGCTAGTAAACTATTCTCTAGTTTCTTTAAGTAGAGATGCATAAAATTCTAGATAAGCTGTGTATTTTCTCTTCTTCTCTGTAACTCAGTTGTTCGTTGGGGCTAACTCCACAAATCTGAAGTCACGTAGCAGCTTCGATGGTGTGGTCTGAAGTGTAGCAAAATTAGCAAAAGTAGTGTGATGCATAGCAAAATTGGGAAGTTGGTCTGAAATATAGTAAAATTAGCAAAGTGGCCTGAAGTAGAGCAAAATTAGCAAAGTGGTCATAAGCTTAACAAAATTAGCAAAGTGGTCTTGAGCACAGCAAAATACCAAAAGTGTCTGACTTATAGCAAAATTAGCAAAAGCAGTCTGAAGTATAGCAAAATTAGCAAAGGGGCCTGAAATATAGCAAAATAAGCAAAAATGGTCTTAAGCACAGCAAAATCAGCAAAGTGGTCGTAAGTATAACAAAGTTAGCAAAATGGTCTGAAAAGCATAGCAAAATTAGCAAGTGATCTGAAGTATAACAAATTTTGCAAAAGTGGTCTGAAGTATAGCAAAATTTGCAAAGCGGTCTGAAGCATAGCAAAATTGGAAGTCTCTCGCACGTGGTCTTGCTCTTGACGTCACTCTCGGAAACGTGACGTCATCGATGTTTCCACTCATTGATCTGGTTCCGTACAGAAATTCCAGTGCATGCTCCTCTGCTTCCCGGCGCCCAAATTAGAATACTTAAGCTCAAAACCACAATTATCCGTTGATGACTGACTGACTAATTTGACTGATAGACTGTGATTTATCTGGCGTCCCAACTGTCAGGGTCAGTGACGTTGCCGCTCATGATGGAAGACGCTTTATACTGAACGATGATAATGTCACTTGCTCATGACCTTTGTTGGTGGCACTTGCAACTTCTTTTTTTGCGTTAAAGTGCAAGGCAAACGTTCACACTTGTTAGGAAAATATGCAAGGCTATGCTGTTATGCTTATAATATAGAAAATGAGGTTAATTGGGCATTCTGATATCATGGAATGATAGGGATTTCAATATGAGTCTAGGAAAATAGCACACAGCAAACATTCAAATTTTGGTTGACAGTTAGGTATCATAAAAGCCATTACTTATACAGCAATTTCTAAAGAGGTGGAATTCTAAGTCTAGTTTTTACATATAATTCTAATTCTGCATCTATAAATATGAAAGAAGAGATTATGAAGTCTGATAAACTATTAAGGATAACGAGTGTGGTTTTCCATGGATAGGACTAGCATTTAAATTAACTCTGGTTGTGTATCTTTGAATAATCCAATGGAGGATTTATAAAAAAAAAAAAATTCTAGAACAGTTGAACAAGGCTTGTACATAATAGACTATACCATCCACCTCCTCAGACTAAAGAGCTAGCAGTTTCTGGTCGAAGGAAATATGATTGCCAGATTACGCGGGAACATCCAGAACAAAGGCTCTTGGTCTAAAGTGTAGGCCTACGGAAAAACATGCATTGCAGACAGAGAATGTTTTCGAGTGTCTTTGAGCCAGGCGTGAAAGTTCCCAAGTAAATGTCTGCAAAGAAGATGGAGGCGGCCTTGCGGAAGAGAGCAGTCTATTCCCGTGGGTCGTGGAGAACGGCCATCGAAGGTGCCCGAGTCACCATACCGGCATTTTCACCGGATAAAACTTGTTCCCTCCTGTTTTTTTTTTCTTTTTATAGTATTCTCAAGCTAATATTGATAGTTCATGCACATACGCGATTACGCATGGACTTAAACCTACATACTATGACGTGCATTGCGCGTATACGCACACTTAACCAAAAATAACCACACATCATCGTATATATATATATATATATATATATATATATATATATATATATATATATATATATATATATATATAACGTAGTATATATATATATATATATATATATATATATATATATATATATATATATATATATATATATATATATATATATATATATATATATATATATATATACACACACACACACACACCACTCGTATTAGGCTGACGCAGAAGACTGTTTGCCCTTGAAAGCTTGCAGTACTATGGAGATTAAAGAATCTGGAATCTAACCCATTCCGTCTTATTGAAGCCTATCACGCATAATATTATAACCTCGTGAATAAAAGCAAGAAGGTAGATTACAAGAGCCATTACTGGAGAGATATAAAAACTATAAAGATAACTGTCCTTTCTACAGTTTCCAATTATTACCACCCCGGGAAGAATAATATGTACTATATAGTCTGTTTCATTCCATATGTCCACTCACCTTCGTAGGTTGTAGGTAGATGCGGCAAACGCATAGCAAGCTCGTGATTGGCTGAAACCAACGTTTCCGATACCGTAAGCTAACAGTGACAAAGGAGCAGACTGTTTCTTCAGTAATGCATCTGAATGCTTGTATATGTATATGTATATGTATATGTATATATATATGTGTATATGTACATGTATATGTATACGTATAACAAACACTCACACCTTCTTATATACTGTAGATCATAAACATTTCGATTTATATCGATATAACCAAAGTCTAAAAAGAAGTATGTAGACAAACAGTTCAAACGCAAACGAACGATGGGCTGTGCGTAATCATGCTTATTTCACTGTATAGATGAATGAAAAGACATCTGGTTATACGAGTGAGAATAAAAGGTATTATAATAGCTTCGTGCATGAGTAGGTTAATATTCAAAATAGCATGAAATATTATTGTCTTTTAGGCTAACCCAGACGTACATATTTTTTTCAGTTTTTTGACATTGGAACGTTACTTAGAATTAATAAATATGGGTTTTATCTAAATATGGTTTATGATAAAACAGTAATTTTGACTGATATGAAATGGAAATGTGCTTAAAAGAAGACCAGTAAATCAAAATTTCTGGCGATTCATTGGTCCGTGCTTCACGTTCTGGCAGTAAACAATATTAAAGGTTATTTTTCAGTTCACGGATGTAGATATAACTTTGGTATCATAATAAAGTTATTTTTGCATTAATTCAGTGGAACTACATAGAATAAAGTGTGAATAATAAGAAAATCCTGTGATCTGAACAGTTTTTGAGGAGATGTCTGCGTGTTATGAGCTAGACCGTTGAGGTAAAGTTACATATCGGAAGGCCATCATTAGTATGTTTTTAATAATATGAGTACACTGATGATGCAAGCTCGTTTTTCTTATGCTGGTATAGGTGTATTATCGATACAAATCGGCATGTTAGCGATTTATTCAAGGTGTGAGGGTTCTTATATGTATAAACATTCAAAGAGGTTACTAAAGAAAGCTTTAATATTTGTTGCAATAAGCCAACGATGTCGGAAACGTTGATTTTCAGCCAACGACGAGCCCACGCAGTGCCACATCTTCACCCGTGGGTGGACAGATTAAAACAAACCGGCCAGAGTGTGAGCAGGGTTCCCCCGGGGCCAGAAATGTTGAAGGCCCAACCGTACTCGAAAGGAAATGGAGACAGCAGGTGGGTGGAGCTTCGTGGAAGATAAAGCACAAGAGAGACATGAATGGAGGAATTTCGCAGAGATATTGCCAGCACGTAGTATGGATGAAACGAACGCAATTATTTATCTTTTTACTCCGAAAGCAACCGGCACAAGTGCTACCTCAGTCATTAAAATTATATAATCTATGTTTTCATACGAAAGCGTCACTAGTGGAAGGATTTTAAACCTTTTGCTCACCAATGGCAAAATCGTTAATGAGGGAAAGCATGATGAGTTTACCTTGAGGCAGTGAATTTTTTTTACAGTCTCACTAATCAATTAACCTTCAAATGGAGTGTTCGTGCAGTTAGCTCAAGCTTGTCCTGCTCAAAATAAGCTTCAGTGTCAGGCACTTACCTTGAAATCATCTGGCTTATTTTCTCTCTCTCTCTCTCTCTCTCTCTCTCTCTCTCTCTCTCTCTCTCTCTCTCTCTCTCTCATTGCTCCTGGAAAGTTTTTGTCTAGTTATTTACTGTGAGATCACGAGAATTTCCTCTTCTCTCTCTCTCTCTCTCTCTCTCTCTCTCTCTCTCTCTCTCTCTCTCTCTCTCTCTCTCTCTCTCTGTTCCTCTTAAAAATTTTCAAGAAATGTACCATGGGAAGAAGTAAATTCCCTACCTCCTCTTCTTCCCTCTCTCTCTCTCTCTCTCTCTCTCTCTCTCTCTCTCTCTCTCTCTCTCTCAAAAAAGTTTTTTTATCAACATATCTACTGTGAGGTCAATTAAATTTCCCTCCCCTCTCATATATATATATTCTTCGTTTTAACGTGCTTTTTCCCATTTTTATATTGGGTAAGCACGATGTGTCTTTTGAAGGACTTTGATTTGGCGTTGGGTAGGCCGTAGCCTCGATCAGCTGCCCCTGCCTGACATCGCAGCCTTAGACCCTGGTAGTGAATATGTACAATATCGTACCAAATCCCAAGCATCGTTCTTCAGCAATAATGAGAGCAAACAAGTTCGGGACGTGTGAGGTGTCTGTTATGTTTTTAGATGTTGCCGAAAGATGTGCAGGTCTGTAACACCCATTTGCTTTCAGCAAACCTATCCGTTGAATACATACATAAGAGGGTGAGACGGATAGCAAAGTGTCGATCTGACCGGTCGGCCAGATTTGAACCCGCGCCACAGTCTATGAAGTCTGAGGCTGAACTTGATCAGATAACGCTGCCTGTCATATACAGGAACTATATATTATATATATAAAGGTCATCTGATATAAAATAAAATGTGTTATATATATATATATATATATATATTTTGGTGTATATATATATAATATAATATAATATAATATATATATGTGTTAATATACCTTATTTATCCGTGTCTCAGTCGATTTCCCGCTGTAATAACAATAACCTCAAACCAAACATCGATTTTCAACATAATGAGCAAACAATGTCATATACTTTTTACTGCCGAAAGATTTATTTATGTTTGAGAGAGAGCCATTTTAGTTTTTCTTTTTAATAACTGAGTCGATTGCCGGGCCCACGGTTACGTCAGGGTGAACTTGACAGATAACGCTGCCATGGAAAGGGAACTCATTTGCATAAAGGTCATCTGAGAGTAAAATAAAATGTGTTTCCTCTTGATTCTTCTCATTTTGGTGTCTGACTCCTCAAGCAATTTCTTGTCCCGTTAATTCCTTATTTATCCTCTCAGTTAGCTGTCAAACTCTTCAAACAATTCTTTTATTGTAATTTATTTACATTTTGTCTATTTATTTATTTGCCATTTTATTTTTTCTTTTTAATAACTGGTCGCTTTTTCTGTATTTCCCATTACCTTCTGTTACTTCTTTCTATCGGACACCATATTCTAACGAAACTCCACATTCTTTGGAAGATTCTTGAATTTCAAGTCAGTGGCCCTTGTGGTGGGCTGTTCCATTTGCATAAGGTTCATCATCTGCATAATAGTAATAATAATATAATAATAATAATAATAATAATAATGATTCTTTACCTTCATTATTTTTAATTGGCTGTTGTTTTTCAAAATGTTCGTTTTAGATGGTGTTACTAATAATAAATCATTTGGAATTTCTGTATGATATGAGAAGTGGCTCAGTCGAATATTACTGCTCATGGTGAGCGCTGCCTGACACGCCTTTTCTCCTCCTCCTCCTCCTCTTCCTCCCCCTCTTCCTCCTCCTCCCCCTCCTCCTCCTCCTCCTCCTCCTCTTCATAGAAATATACAAATGCATTGTTTTGTATTTCTACAGATTTTATTGCCAGTGCTACAGATTATTATTATTATTATTATTATTATTATTATTATTATTATTATTATTATTATTATTTTATTATTATTATTATTATTATTATTATATATTATTATTATTATTATTATTATTATCATTATTACATATATTTGTATTATATATATATATATATATATATATATATATATATATATATATATATATATATATATATATATATATATATATATATATTTCTCATTGTGGTGGGTTATATCAGGATAATGTACTCTGCCGCATTTCTTTCTGCAACTCAAGCTAAGACCCACCACAGTCGACCATCCGCCAGTTACCTAACTATAAGTGGACAGTGTTTGACGTGTATGTGTGTGTGTGCGGGCAGCTATCTGCCTTATCTAATCGCCTGTGTACGTACTATGTTCACATCCGTCCGTTCAACTTGTTTGAAATCGAAATATTTTTATTCTTTTAAAACATCAACAAAACGTGGGTAGTCCTTTGAAAGAAAAAACTAAGGAATTGTTTTTGAACGTATATGGTACAGCAGTTTCTTCATACAGGAGAACAAAGATCCCTTCCCCTAGTAACACTTGTTGATAGAGATTCCTATAAATATTTAAGCCCTGAAGCCTTATAACATTGACATTCAGCAAGCTGGACCTATTTATGATCAATGTTTTAACATGCAGTGTAGGATATGCTTTGTAACAAGTTGGTGAGGATAGGTGGCTTTAAAATGATCTACAAATTTTTAGGTTTCTGTCTAGATCGAATTCAAAATAGCAGGGGTTTACGGAATTTAACAGCGTGGTCTAAACGCACTGCATTAGGCTTGTTCCTATAATTGGGTTCCACAGTATCGTGTATAAAACAATGAAACAAATTAAGTTTATGCCTTTGGACAAGCTTTGAAATTGCACTTGTTTATATTTATACCCTTTGTAATAGATTTAGATTGTTTGCAATCCGCTGTTCACTTTTAATTACTGCACACTGTTTCTGTAGGAAATGGCTGAATGGCGAAAAATCAGTACGTAGATTAAAACTCATCAGATGTTTTCCTTATTCAGTATTCAAACTAATAATTAGACTATTAGATCATCGTCCTTAACTCCAGTTATAGTTTTCCGTAAAAGAAAACTATTGAGATGGCTTTGTCTGTCTGTAAAAGAAAACTATTGAGATGGCTTTGTCTCCGTTCGCGCTTTAACTGTCCGCCCTAAGATCTTAAAAACTACTGAGGCCAGAGGGCTGCAAATTAGTATGTTGATCATCCACCCTCCAATCATCAAACATACCAAATTGCAGCCCTCTAGCCTCAGTAGTTTTTATTTTATTTAAGGTTAAAGTTAGCCATGATCGTGCGTCTGGCACCACTGTAGGTGCCAACAACACATGCCACCACCAGTCGTGGATAAAAGTTTAATGGACCGTGGCTGAGTTTCATACAGCATTATACGAAGTACAGAAAACTCGATTGCGCCGAAGAAACTTCGTCGCATTTTTTGCTTGTTTGTATTATGTCCTTATTAGTTCAGCAAATAGGTTACTCAGAACATTGCCCGATAATTTTACAAGTTTTCATGAGTGTTTTTAGCAAGAATTCGGTCATATCAGCTGATAACAGTCTATGGTCCCTACATGACTTGGTATAATATATATATATATATATATATATATATATATATATATATATATATATATATATATATATATATATATATATATATATATATATATATATATATCTTGACATTAATAGATAGGTTTCAGAGTTTTACATTAGACTAATATCATTAGCACATATAACACATAGTGTATTTTTCATAGTCATAAAAAATGACTGGGTTTCTGTCTCCACTGTCTCTCATGTATAAGAGAAACCCTTGGGTTTGACAGACTGTCCTGTAAATTAAATCATTTATGACTCATCGTTATACATTTTATCCGTTAGTATTTTAGGCAAATCGACTAGAATAATGTTTAGGTCTATGAATGCTATATATTAGTATACGTGTATTGTTCATAAAATAAACCAAATACCAAAAGCTATTTGGAACCAGTGATGCAGAACAACCTTTGTAGTGATATTCTCTCAAGGAACTTGTAGGGTCGCATAACAGCTGGTGAGATTTCAGTGTACTTGAGACTTATTTACCCTAGATTCAAATATAAAATTTACAACTGAACATGTCCCCTAAACACACTGCATTATTTTAGTTATGGCTACCTTGTACTACTGAGAGCAGATGAAGGATTTGGTGTGTCAGTACATCAATACAGGTTGGTGTAACCTCTGGTGTCATTTGATATCTACAAAGTCTTGTTGTCCATCTCTTCAACTCTTTCAAAGGATTTTTTGTCAATTCTGTTATATTTCTCTCCCCAGTGTTTGCATTTCTGTTCTGTGGAGTACTAGCTAGGCTAGCTGTGTAGGCCTAATCATCAGTTAGTTCTTGGTTTTTGTCTTGTGGGTGAGAATGTAGTGATCATTTTTTTTCACTGAATCATACTGACTCTTTTATTCTTAATCATCTATTCTTCAAGTTCGCTCAATATTGTTAGCTCAGTACTGTTTCTCCATTGAGTCTTCACATTTTTGTATGCCTTGCTGATATGTGTAACAGCTGGTTATGTATTCATATTTTAGTTGATAATGTAAATAGCAACATACTAAACGAAAATAATAGTAAACTCGCAAAATATTCGGCATATTATACATTATACTGAAAAGTCTAAAACTATGTTTTCTATTGAGAAAAATACTGCAAGAATTCAGTAAGAAGGAAGTCATTTATGCATAAACCAGAAATATTCATCCACTGGGTGAAATACTTTGCATATTCACCCCCAGATTTTCCTGGCTAACACCAGTATTCAGACACAAAACCATCACGTGAATATTTAGATCTAGTTGCTTTCGTGTGTCGGCGACAGTTACGGGTTCGAGAATGTATGAACCGTGACAAGGATAAATTATATTCCGATGTCCGTTCATGATTATACAGTCACTAAATTAATAAACAATATGATACTTGAATTTGAAATACCTGAATTTTAAAAATCGGTAGCTTCTGAAAAGGCTCTCTCATGTCCCGCGGTCTCAACTTAGAAACCTTACATGTAGGCCGATAATAGTAATGACGATACTAGATCGAGAGACTTTCAGCCATAAAACGATGAGAGCCAAAAGTTTATTAACCAGACGTCACCATCCCAATGCTAGTCTTCGAGTACGAACCGAGATACAGGAAGAAAATCAACGCGTGCGTAAAGGGAAAAGGCATATTCCACCCTCTAGGAAAGATTTGCAGGCAGCGCGCGAAGATCAGCTCTGTAGTTGTCGGAATATTTTGCAGAAGACTTACACAAGAAGAAATGCTTTTTTTGTGTCGCTCGTAACCTTTGAGAAATGCTTGGCAGAATGAAATGGATGAAGATGAAGCCGAAATTAAAGGGTCAAGAGTAGGTGGACGTCTGAATGTTGAATGCTGTCGTTACAACATCCGACGGACAGTCGCAACCATGAAATGTCTGTACAGGGGGAATTGCTGTATATCTACTTTTCCCATCATCTTCAGTGGTCATAGCATCTTTGATAGTATTGTTCTGTTAGAACATGTCTGTAACTCTTTGTGCACATCATACAGACTTAATTTTTTTTTCAAACCTTTCACGTAACTTGCCGCAAACCCATCCTCTCTTTTAAACCTTCTTGCTCTTCCCTATCAGACCTTAGTCACAATTACACTTTTATCACCAAACAACATTATATCTGTGCTATTCCCAACTGTCCTCTTTTTCCTCCCTTCCACATATTCTCTAGAGGCAATGCACTCTCCCCCACAACACCCACCCCCACACACGCACATTGCCAAATTTATATCAACACTTTTCACTGTTATGTCAGCAGATCTGGCCCTCTTCTGCATTGAACCACCCTGTAAAAGGCTCTCCCCATTGACGAAAGACATTTATCATTATTTACACATTTTGCTTTCATTCTTTTCTCCTTAAGATCTCTCTTTATTTTCCTTTTATTTCTTCCGTATTCTACACCAACCTACTTTTGAATTGTACTTCAAACAATGGCCTTTCTTTCTCTTATATCTTTTGTCTGTTCTTCACATGAGTGTCTGCTCAGCCTCATGAACACAACTTTTGACTCCAGATGCCCGCATCAGTTTCTGATATTCTGTAAAGTTACTCATCTGTTCATTCTCTATCCAGCTTTTCACTCTAAGATACTATTGTTGTCACCTCCTCACTTTCCTGTCCTTCCAGAGAACATCTCTCCAAGATAACTCAACACCCATTCGCACTAGGCATTCTAAACCTTCTAATCACAGCAACTCTTTATCTGATCACCCTTCACAGCTACTCTGTCGATCCAAATCCACTTGCATAAGCCTTAAAAACTTTCTTCAAAAACAATCTCTTTCATTTTCACCTTTTATTGTTACTAAAGAAGTTATAACCTATAATAATAATAATACATCAATCCTCCCCTTTATTTATTTATTTATTTATTTATTTATTTATTTATTCATTTATTTATTTATTTTTGCCCTTTTCGGTCGCACAGGCCGTACACCCATTCCTTATCAGTTCATGAAGTACTAAACATCTGTCGTTTTATCATTAACCAACTCTATTACGAAACTTTTCTTCTCTTTTGCACCACAACTACGCCTAATTGAAACCTTAGACCGAATATCTTCTTCTCTGCATTCAACACCAGAATTGCGGGTATGGTGCTGTAGACCAAGTTCCCCTTGGCCACCAGGTGTCATTTTAACCGTTCGGAAAGATGAGGATGCCATTGATTGCCCTTGATATCAAATGAAGACTGTCCTTTGCCAGTCAGGGATATCTCCTTCTGAAAGTTATACGCTGTTCTGTGCCAGGCGCTCCTCTGCCTTTGTAATTTTATTTTTGTAATTTTACTTTCACTGTTTGCACTTTCATATTTATATATATATATATATATATATATATATATATATATATATATATATATATATATATATATATATATATGTATTTGTTCGAAATTCAGACAAAGATACCTCCATGTTATATGTACTACATAATTATGATGTAGAAGACAGCAGTCAGTGTAGTTCGCCTAGGCTGAGTTATGGCAAGTCTAAACGTACAGTACATTATTAAAAAATATCGTTTTTTCTTACATTCATTAAGGAATAAGTGGACATACATTGTATATTATATTATATTATATATATATATATATATATATATATATATATATATATATATATATATATATATATGTATATATACATACTGAATATATAGTACCTCGCCGTTAAAAATTAAACCTGTTGGCATTTGGATGGAATGAAAACAAACTTTGTCAAGGTTATTTAATAATTTACTTACATTCTTTTTCTATTTATTTATCAGTTTGTTAATTTATTTTTTCACTGTTAATAAGTGATCTCTACTTTCTCTATTACCCATTACCTCCTGTTACTTATTTCTAGTGAACACCATACTCTTTGGAAGCGTGAGTTTCAAGTCAGTGGCTTGTTCCATATAACTAGGGATCATCTTCTGAATAATAATAACATTTGACTGAGATTTTCCTAAATGACTGCAACTCTGTTTTTGTATACACCTTTATGGGAGTAATCTGTAAACAGCAGAATGAAAGCCAAAAAAAAGAGAGGATATACTGTTATATGAAATGCAAAGTGCTTTGTAAGCAAGTTTGAATTGAGTGGAGAATGAGTGTCAGTTTGCATAAGAATTCCATATGGTTACTAAAGCATTGCAAATGAAATATGAAAATCAATTTTTTACGAAAATATTCGTGTGAATATGTTACTGTAAATAATCATTCATGTAAGTCAGTGAGGCTTAAAGTATTATTTTTTTCCTCATAGTTGTGTTCTGTTGGAAAATAAAAGCATATTAGAAAGCATTTAAATTGACACTTTTGTGCAACACACACTCACACACACACACCTCTCTCTCTCTCTCTCTCTCTCTCTCTCTCTCTCTCTCTCTCTCTCTCTCTCTCTCTCTCTCTCTCTCTCTCTCCATATATATATATATATATATATATATATATATATATATATATATATATATATATATATATATATATATATATATATATATATATATATATATATATATATATATATATTCACGTATTTATAAAATTCGGCCCTCCAGTATGTTAGCTAGGAAATCAAATTTCATGGTGGCTGGAGGAGACCCCCACTAGGGGGGGACAGAATGTAGTCGTCCTACCCCACTATCGTACGATATTGGGGGACAGAAAGCCGTTAGGGCACAAGGATCAGTCAGGATAGTAATTGGGCTGCTAGGCTGACCCTTAGTTAGTATTAACTATAAGACCTATTTCCCTTTGACCCTTGTGCTGGCTGTTATTGCTTCTTCTGGATATACTGCTGTCCTGTGCCCGCCACTGGAAAAACGGGTCACCTCGGTGACCTCTCTCCATCCCACTCTACGCCAGATCTCTACAGCGCAGGGTCACTTGAATCTTAACAGCACCAAGCCAGTGCTGTCCTGTCCTCATCCCACTGGCCATGTGTTGGGACTTCTGCGGCCTGAATCCATCTCTTGCAAGCGAGCTGCATGCACAGATGCAATAAGTACATCTTGAAGTTGCAAGTAACGCCAGTGTTCTTTTCCTTGTTCTGAATTTCTCTCCATTTTCAGTATTTCCAATTTTTCATGCTCCCAAACAAAGTCCCTTTGTTTTCCACAGCCTAGCATGCACATTTGCCCTCATGACTTGTTCCAAGTCTAAATTAAGTTTGTTTTGTGATAATAATTAGAGCATTCCCACCATAGTGTTACCATGTACTAATTAAATCTAATTACTACTTCCTTCCATTGTGAATAATTAATTTCATGTTAGAGAAAATCAGTGTGTACATGAATGCTGACCTGGGATTCTTTTCCAGAATCCTGGAATGTGACTCTTTGAGTTCTGCCCCTGCCTTGTGAAACAATTGCCTTAGAAGACTCAGTTCCACCTTCTGAACTCGACAGTAGAAGGGCCACTCAGCGTTGTCATTGTGCTAATGTAAAATAATTTTATAAGCCAGTCTCACTTCGAAGTGTTTTATAAGATTCGTATCAAACTCTTGGCAGGGCTGTAGCCTTATCAGATTTATTTATTTGCTAAATGTAGTTACACTTTTATTGCATATTGCATGTGCGTTGATTGCTGAACTGCCAGCCTTTCCATATTAATTTCTAGTTGCAAATCTGTAAATAAAGTAAGTTAATCTCACCAACTGGTTTGAAAAAGGCGACCTTCCCATTTTTTTAAATAGATGTAATTTCAAGGTAAGTCATACTATTAATTACATTTATTGCTTACGTTCTGAAATCTAGGTGTTGACCCCCTAAGGCAAATTACATTCAAAAGTCAATTTAACTTCCAACCGGACTCAGAAAGTAACTATATATATATATATATATATATATATATATATATATATATATATATATATATATATATATATATATATATATATATATATATGTGTGTGTGTGTGTGTGTGTGTGTGTGTGTGTGTGTATATATATATATACATGTGTGTGCATAACCTGGAGATGATAGATTCAGAAAGAGTAAGAGTGGGAACATCATGCAATGCGTATGTATATATGTATGTATGTATGTATGTATATATGTAAATACCTGCTAATGTTAGCACAACAAAATTTAACATAAGTTGATGCTTTTTCTCTCACCGTCTAACACAGGCCAAGCCTATTGCGTCAAAACACACACACACACACACACACACACACACACACACACACACACAATCCCAGGTTACATAAATCTATGGTAGTCGCACTTGTATGGCCTTAGGTTTGACGAACGGGGTCACTTTTGTGGTTTCAGATAATACCACATTCCAAGCGTCCTTGAGGAAGATCTGATCGCTTCTCTCATTCCCAATCACCTGAGTCCCGTCGGCCATATCTAATAAGCCCGGCGTCGTCTTCTGCTATGCAGAACAGAGTTCAAAATGAACACTGGAAAATTCTGGGGAGTGACTCGATGTTTAAACAGCATTTTTTGGGTATTTAAGTATGCATTCATGCATGTATGCACACAAAAGCATGAGTTAATGTTGCAAGGGAAGAATGGCATGAATGCAGTTCTGTTATTACTTGTACCTGGTAGGGAACTGTGTAATATGTGTATGCATATGTGTGTATGTATGCATACGTACACCCTCCACGAATTATCTTGCTTCTACCCTCCTTCCTCCTAGCACTTCTGAATTAGACTTTTTTTCACTAGCCCAAATTTTCCCATTCTTTCAACATACCAAACCATCTCAAAATATTCCGATACATCCTTTTGTGTATGTTAACCTTATATTAATCTTTTTACCACTTTTTTTTATGCATCTTCACATTTCTCACCCTGATAACCCTTCTCGCACTATGTACACCCTCAAGCATTGAATTTCATCTCTACAGCATCAACCTTTCTTTCTTTCATTTGCAATCACCCCACTTCCCTTCAAAGTTTCCTACCTTTGCTTCCTTAGATAATTCTGTTCTCTTCCTAAGCTTTTGCCCAAACGCTGTTACCTTTCCTGCACCACTTATTCCGTGACTTTCAAACATTTTTACAAGTTTCTGCAATTTCTCTTCATTATCCCCAATCACTTCCATAAGCACAGCTGGCTTAATTGTTCTTCGTACAGTCCCACCTTGGTTTACTTTGGTCAAGTTTCTACCCAAGCTTTTGCACAAGTCCTGTTACCTTCCCTACATCCCTTATTCTCTAACTTCCAAACTCTTTCGCTAGTTTTTATAACTTCTCCTCACTATCCCCAGTTATTCACGTATCATCTGCAAACATCACCCATTCCACACCCCATTCATGACTGCCCCAACTCAAACCCAAAAGGAAGAACAAATAAAAAAAAAAAATCCTGACGCCCGTGGTAGGATTCGAACCCACCTACAATATCTTAGGGTGAGGCTACCCTTAACCACTGTGGTCATGTGGTTAATAGTAACCTCCCTCTGACAGGTCGTATGTTTGTTTATGAATCTAATCATGGGCACTAGGGTTTCTTTATTTGGGTTCAAGGTTTTACAGGGACAAGTGTTCCAAAAGTTACTATATATATATATATATATATATATATATATATATATATATATATATATATATATATATATATATACATATATATATATATATACATATATGTATATAATATATAGATATGTATATACATATATATATATATATACATATATGTATATAATATATATATATATATATATATATATACTGTATGTGTGTGTGCGTGTGTGTGTGAGGTTGCTTCCTTCCTGTGATGCAGTGCTTACGTATAGAGAATAGATGCACAAGAAAACTAACCTGTCAGGAATAAGAAACATCAGAAAAATACTGGGTGCCTAGTCTCCAATAAACCTCAGGTAATGTCAGTATTGTTTACTGTGGGAAGTTCAAAAGAAAAGAAATAATATAAATCCAGCGTATAAAGGGAACGTGAGAGATGTAAATTGTTTTCAAGGCGGTCATTAACTCAAAAAATCATTTTATCTTTGGAAAAATACAATACATTGCAGTTTTCATATCCTCCAAATTCCCCAGGACATAAGTAACATCTAATTTGAACTGACTTGCTTAAAGTGATGAGCGATTTAACGTATGCAACAGATGAAATTTGATATGAAACGTGGTGTTATTCGGCAAGAAAATATAACTAATGAGAACAGAACATAAACAAAGCTGTTGTGTACAATATAAACAAAGAAACCAGTTTTCATACAAAAAAAAATAAATAGATAAATAAACTGACTGAAGTACGAACTCCATACGAGATTCACTGAGATTGAAACTGGGATGCTCCCGAAATATTGTTAGAATCGCAAGCGATAAAACCGAGCCAATATGTTGTGTGAGTCAGGCAGTCGTGTCAGATATTTATATTCGAAATGCAGTGAAAATGCCAATTTTCATCGTAAAAGAGAGCCTTAGCAAACCAGCGTCGACAGTAGCAAAAGAAAATAGCAGGTATACCAGGTCAGTTTACACCTACAACGCTACATTATAACCAGAGGCATCACCTGCAACATGTAGGCATATATTGAGAATTTTGAACTATGGACAGTGACCTTGAACTCATTGTCACCATTCTTGAATAATAAGACCATTTCTTCCTCTCACCCCACAAGTCAAACATTTTCAAATATTAGGAAATTGGTGTTTGCATGTCCACATACATATTTGTATTTGTAAAGTAAAAGTAAAATATAAAACCGGTAACAGAAAGCTCCTGCACTTATAACCTGCGCTTCATAAAAATACGAATGGTCCATATAAAACCGACAGAAGAATGCATAAGCATTTTTATGATATGCATCATCAGGAGGCTGTTCTCGGAACACAGCGGTGCATGCAAATAGCATTTCAGGAAGCTGCCAAGCATTGCGATAGATTTTTCATAGATTACATCATTAAACTCCGCAAAGGGATTAATGCATGTCAAGTGTTTTATATGCTACCAGGAAATCGAAACTGGTATATTTTTCTTTAATAAGGTAACAAACATTATTTTTGTGAGTGTTCGAACACAGAGCATTCGCTCCAACATCAGCTTTGTCTGTAAACAACAAGCAAAGAATTTCATGAAGAAGAATGCTAAGTTGACAAATGGGTCAGGTGGCACTTAACGCTATTCCGCGACCGCTTTCCTAAATTCTTCGTACGAGAGGGAATGCACTTGAAGAATGCAGAATTAATAATGAGTGTAAACATTGCTTTCAAATCGTTGCTGTTATATTCCAGATACAGGAAAGTAGATCTTTACTGAACCGCTGATGAAAAAAGACGTGAAAAATGCGGACGATACTTTCTGAAACTTAGCTGTCAAGTTCAAGTGTGTGCCTCTGAGCGCTATTTACCGACGTTGTTGGTTAGCAGAAGCGGCCGCAGTCGACCGGTCAGCTCTCCCGAAAGTTGTTGTGCCGCTTATTGTTGTCCCCCGTGTTCCCACCGCTGTTATATAACATGTCTGCCTTAGTAAATATCATAAAACTCTTCTGTGATGTGACGACGATAGGCCTGTGTGGTTTTATGAAAATTCCACAGATCCATACCATTATTAAAGCGAAATCAACTAGGGGTCTGAGCTTAGCCAGCTTGCTATTGGAACTGACGAGGTAAGCCGAACTAGCATAAGTTCCTCGTAGCTTATTCTAGCGTTTAGTATGCACAGTATCTCTGCATGAGATACTAGGCTCTGACACAAGGGGGGAGACCAAAGCGATGTCTCCCGTAAGCCTGGGTTATGCTATACTCTGCAGTATTTGCTGTATCAGGTTAGGTAATGTTAGTTACCCCAACCTAGGTCAACTAGGCTAGTTGAGTAGTCGGTAGGAGGTAGGAATTACGCCCTTCACATTAGATAGCCAGCATAAACCATAAATAACCTCATCAGGCATCAAGAATAAACAACGAATGACTTTATTATACCAGATTCATTTAGGTTAAACTAACCATGGCTACAGTAACTTTTGGAGGCTACAGTAAGCTGAGGGAACACATGGAAGGGAAAAGCCCCTGACCTTATAGGTTAGGCATAGCCTAGGAAGTAGCTACCTAAGTGACTTGGCAAGGTTGCGTTTATATGTAGGTATTTCTGGTCTCGTGTGCGTTCCCTTGACTTTCATGTATCTTGGCGGTTAATTTACTTACTTCCACAAAGGCTTTTAATTTTCTGTATACCTTCCCATTTGTTTAATATGTCCTTGAAGTGTAAATTATTTTTTGTGATGAATACAGTTTTTCTTATGAAGAGAACACATTTAATAGAAATTAAGAAGAGAAGTATAAGAAGGGCTGGGTGGTTATTTATCATCATGTTGATAACATTATTTATGGTAATTCTTGTTGTGATGATCAGAATTCTGATGACAATTACCCAGTATTTGGTGTGAGATATGAATACCGATGCATGTGATAAGAATAAAGGCAAGTGTTGTAGTTCAAACCCTTTATGTGTTTATTTAGGTAAATTGTGGAATAAGTAAAATGTTTGATAAACCTTGGAAGAGGTGTAACTTGCAGGAATTTGAATCAGACATGCATAGCTACTGTGTTAGTGGAATGCCATAGTATGCCTGTCTGTGATATGCTTTTGTATCACAAAGAAATTAAGATAGGATTTCATTAGGACTGATTGTGACAGACCTGTATAGATATTATTGTAACTTATCAGGACTGAATAATCTGAAATTATGATAGTTGGAAAAGAAAATTGATCTGATGATGATAGTAAGTAATTTTCTGTTAGCCAAAACAAACTCATGTTTCTTTATCATATATCTGTCAGTTTCTTGAAAAATGTCATTGTTTCTTTACGACTTCAAAATGCATAAACAGTTCTCATACATATTTACTGCTAGTTAATCAAATAATCTATAAAAACAACATCAAGAAAATTACAAAAATTTGTCCTTATTAACTGTTTATAAATGGATGCTTTTGACAAGGATAGCTAGCAGGTTAGTGTTAATTTTTGATTGAGATGAAAATAAAATTAGGACTTTTACTTTAATAGTTTGATGGTCAGCATGTGCTTACAGTAAAATACAAATACTTTACTGTATTATTTAGTCCAGTGGTTTCAAATGAGAGATTGTGCACTTATACAATAGAATATTTAAATTGCATCAAGTTTTTTTTGGATTTTCATTTATTGTCAGAAGCTTTTGGTATATAAGAGAAGTCTGTCACTCTCCACAGATAATTTTAAGATGTCTTTTATTATGCTTACTTTGTGTATATTTTGCAACAAATTTCAACAAAACATGTGGAAAGTCCTTTAAGGTTTTAAAAACCATGAGTTTATGGTTAGCCTGCATTCCATGATGACCAATCACAATGGAAAGTTTTGTATTCCAAAATGTATTTTGTGTGAAAAAAATAGGCTTACATTTGAAGTTACTGTAAGCTACTTCCTGTATGAAAATTTTTTTTGCCCAAATACAAACGAATGTCTTTTATGACCCTCAGAATACCAAACAAAGTATGAAGAAATAGTTAAGTAAGAATACTGTACTGTAAAAAAAAAATAAAAATGGTTTGTATTCACCATGATCTATGTTTGTTCCCCTTCCCATTCAAATGAGGGTTTTTGTTGTCACTGTCAAGAGTTATCAGCTCTCATGACAACTATATTGGAGGTCTGTTGGGGTTAGGCTAGTGGTTGAACCATTCCTGGTAGGGAGGGGGGAAGCCTCTGGACATTTGACTGATATGGGGACAAGGAATGTGGGGATAGCTCCAAGTGAAGGTCAAGGAGAGGCAGGATGAATGGGTGAAGATGGAATGGATGATATTTGAGAAGAGGTTTGAAGACCAGTGTGTCCCAGACATGTCATACGAGTTGTTCTTCATACTAACTGTTCTCCAACATCACCATGTTCAGCCATATATATACATGTAGTGCAGCCACAATAGTGCAGCTCCGTGAACTCCAAGGATTGACTTCATGGCAAACAGTTAATGGCATCCTCAGACCTTAGAAGATTGCCCTAAAGGCAACTGGTGGTGAACATCTCGGGAACTTCCAACATTCCTCTAGCAACCTGTATTGTCATCAGCCTTTTGTACATCAGTTGCTCACTGACTCTTTGGCAGGTCAACAACACCCTCTTCATCAAACCTGACCTCAAGTAACAACCTTAAAACATCCTTATGGATTCAAAGGAAGAAAAGTCTGTAGTTGTTTACATATGGAGGCCATACCTTTCTTCAGACAGCATTTAACCTAGAAAGCTAGGCTTCATTGCAAGCACTACCAATTAAGTCAGAAATTCTTAATATTAAGGAGTCTCCAGTACCTCATTATTGCTCTATCAAGGCAGCTACCAGAAATTATGCCTAGCTCATGTTGAGAGATGTTCCCTAGGTCCAGAGGTCAGAAAAGAGTAGTGGTGTTGGGAAGCAAATAAAATAAAAAAAAGTTTTGAGACTTGCTGCCCATGCCTGTAGGGTTGCTTAAAGCATTATCTTTGAGGAGACGTCTGTTTAGAATGTTACTCTATCTGGAAAACTGAGTGAGGACTGGCAAAGCACATCCATGCCTTGGTAAATCATTTCAGTGTATCCTCTTACTGGTAAATCAGTTCATTTCTCTTTAGATTTTCTGACTTGTAAATTGTTAGTTTCTCTGATTGGTTAATTAAATCTCCAGCATTGGAAAGCAGCACAAGGGCAGAAGAGCCCCAAGCAGCCATTATTCCTGGTGTCCATATCTCTCTTTTTCAATGAAAGTCTTTGTTCCCATGGAGATACAATCAATTTTTATGCAGGTCTGGTTCTTCTGAGTTTTCATAGAATGCAAGTTCAGACATTTTGGGTTGGCTTGTCAGATTCTTAAAAGACTATCCTTCCACCTAAGGATTGAGTCTTCTACATGAAAGTGATGGTTTGTATTTCCTTGGGAACAAATGCCAAATTTTTAAAGTAATTTGCATTTTTCCAGGGTACACAAACCAGAGCCTTTTTATCTTAAGCCCACCACAGCCAGACCACGTAGTTCCTGATGCTGAAGGAAAAAGCATCGGCTTATGGCAGGTAAGGGGTGGGTTTCCCCCACCTCATTCCCCTACCTCCAATAACTATTGTGCCTTGTTATCCAGTTTCAGTGACCATTTCACGCTTTTGCAAGTCATACTCTCACATGAAAGGCTCTGTTTTTTATACTTGTGAAAAATACAAATTACTTTAAATATTTGTTGTGTTTTACACCTTTACCTTTTAAAGACATCAGACTTATGATATTGTCAGGCCATAGCTCTTCCAACAGTTGCTAGCTGTATCATAACAGGTTTTCAATAGCCAGCATGGTTAGGTTTTCATTGGCAGCCTGAAATAAGTACAGCTGCAATGAAAAAAAAGTCATCCTTGAATATTGGCACTCATATATTAATTCCTGATCTTTGTTAATATAGTCATTCGTGAGATTTTCTCAAAATATGATTCATGAGATTTCATATTTGTGCAAAAATAATGTAATAAATAACAGTGTACAGTATATGTTTATGTAAGAACCCCAGTTACATATTCATGATTGTCACCAAATGAAGATAATTGCACAAACTTGGAGTTTGGAAAGATGTGTAAGATACTTGGTTAGTGGAAAGGTGGAATGATGACAGTGGCTGTTGGATGTAAATTCAGTGCAGGTAAATAATGTTGGTTCTGTTTTACCCAAAGAAGACAAAATATATGTAAAATACATGCATTTGTGACTCTTTCCTTGCATAAAGAAATTGCCATTTTAATATTTAATATGCTTGCAGTTTGATGAAATGGTCAGTGGGAGAAAAATTGATGGCAATATTTCTGTGAGCAAAAAAAAAAAAACTATGTAGGTAACATAATATCAAGGAAAAAGAAAAACCTTGGCTGTTTACTGTATGCAGTGGTAGCTGTAAGATGCTACAGTCTTCAAAAATCCAGAAAGTGGCAACTCACCTCAATATGAAGGCATCTGAAAGTTCATTGGGGAAAAGAGATGTTAGTGAGAGTGACTGTTCAGTGTTAAAGAGCCTAGACCCTCATAAAAACAAATAATAGGGAATAAACATACTGAAGTAAGTACATCAGTGTCCCAGTGATTAAAGCAGATAAGGACTTTGTGACATTTTCTTCAGTATCAATACCAAAGGAGACTTCAAGTGCAAGCCTTTAATATGTAAGGACAGAAAGCAAGCACTAGACCAGGTTAAGGCAACTCTCAGGAGCTCTGCAGTGCTCTGTGTCTAATTTAATGAGGTCGAGTATAAAGGACATCTTTGTACATTATCACATCTAGCAGGGTAATCAATGAAAACTGAATTGCTACCCTCAGTGATATGGTAGGTGCTCTTTGCATTAATCAAGTAACTGATTTTAGTTGAAATATGTGTTGTATCCACAAGAATTGTTGCTAAGCACTTGTTTTGTCTTTATTAGTGTTCACAAATGTTAATTACTGTATTTGATTATATAAGCTGTTCATGTGATAGTTGATTTATGTATTTATTGCAGGAATGATTTACAGTATTTAGTATTTATTTGCTGAAATATGTATTCGTCATTTTATTGTATATTTTCCAGCTAATTACAGTCTCATGAATGACCATGTGAACTGACTGTGCTTTCATTGGTGCTGTGAGCTGAATGACTTTTCTCTCTTCTATTTCAGTTATACAATTATGCTGAGTTACAACATATATTCAGCATACCCCCTCATTAACTATTTTGAGTATCCACTCATGGTTCTTCAAGATGTTGTTATGTTGGCAGTATTTCTTTCCTTCAATGGCATGTTGTCTCCCTCTGTTATTCTCCCAGCAGCTGCAGCTTCATACTTTGCTTATGCAATTTCCTCAGGAATGCTTCCTCATGCATTGATAACAACTTTGGTGGTAAGTGTTTTTGTTTACTTTTCATTTCATATTTTGTTTCATTATGAATAATGCCTAGCAGACAGCAAGAACTTTAGTTGGCTTCTTTTTAATAAAAAGTACATAGATTGCTACTTGATGTTCAGATTTATAGCAAATTCATTCTTTAATTTTTTAGGCAGCATCTTGGTTCAAAAGTCAAGAATCTTCCACTCATATTTTTCAATACATTTAAGGAGCTTTTTTTGATGTGTGAAAGGTTTATCAAGATATACTTATTTATTTACACCCGTTATAGCAGTGAAAGCTTTTGTACGTTATACATAAGTACAAGCCATAGTTTTATTGTACCTACAGCCTTATTGTGTTTCTTGCAAAGGACCATTGCTGGCAATTTTCTTTATATCTTTGACTTAAGAACGATTACCTTTTCTCTTTTCTCGCTTGACTCATCTTCATTTCAGTCTTCTCTTTTGAAGAAGGTTTTTCTGTTAGAAACTGGCATTAACACAGATATCATTTGCTTTGTAAGATGCATAGAACTAGGTCAAGTTTATTATAGGATTACAAGAATTTTCCCCTATAGAACTTTAGTACCTGATATGTTCGAGTGAAGCAAAGGTATTTCATGCTTTCCTCCAGTTGGTTGGTCCAATCATAACAGGTTGATGGCCTTCAAGGAAATTGAGGTACAATATATCCATAGGTTAGCCCGGTGAAAGAGATGACCCCATGTTGTAACTGGGGCTTTTTCAGGTAGGAGGGGATCCTAATGGATGAATTTAGATAAATATCTTGGATTTCATTGCTTAGCAATCTGTAACTTTATAATCTTTTTATGAGGTTTCTTTATTGATCCCGTTCCATAAATTGAACTTGAATATTGATTCAGGAAATACATTTGAAAACAACAAAGGAGGAGACTTGCCAGAATCAAATAAGAAAGTACAGTACAGTATAATATTTTAGTGTGTATGCAACACCCAGTGGAAAAATTTATAGAACATTGTATGGCCATTCCTCCTGACTCAGTTACCCATCGTTTTTTCATATCCACCAAGAAACTGAAAAGATTGGGGAAGGGAAAAAGATATTCAATTATGATTAATGGGGTTATATGAAAAACATGTTCCTATGAGGATACAAACCTGAAGTCTCTTAGAAGGACACACATTGGGTGCAAGCTGGTTCAGTCATTGAAGCTTGGTAACAAGGAAGTAAATTAGAGATAGGTAGGTGAAGGGATGGGAGCCACCGCCCACTCACCTGACACTTAACCCTAACCTGTGTTTCTGCTTTCTTGATTCGTCTGTATCGCTGATAAGGTAAAGAACTTGATTTTGGTTTTGAAAGTTATTACAGTATTAAAAGTATTTTTTCTTGTGTATTGTCAGTATTATAAGTATTTTTTCTTGTGTATTGTGGTTTTTTGTGTCACGGGTACTGTAACAAGGATTTGAGCATCTTTGTTTCTCTTGCTTTTGGCAACCTATACTTATATGTAAGTTATGGCTACGTGAAGTCTTCTATTTGACTTTATTGTAGCCCTTGTATGATTGTTCATACAAGATATTAAGTCTTTGTCTTTACATTAAGGCTTCAGGTTTGTATGTCAGAGAAACAAAATCTAATTTATGAACATTAGCCTATAAAGCCCAGCACTGGGACATTGTCAGCCATTCAGTGCTTAAGACAGTGAAAAGAGGAACACGTGAATAGTTGAATTTCCTGGGCAGCAAGATGGATGTTTTCTTATGGTTTCTGTAGGTATGGATTGTTCGTTTAAGCTTCTCCAGTAGGAGCGCTTCTGTAATGTCATCCTCTTCCCTTGTCCACCTCTCCTTGGTTGTCACACAATTTAAGAAGGGGGTTTGTTTGTTGGGAGTCTTCCTTTTGGGCAGCTTTTTGGACCAAAACACTTTGTAAAGTTTTTGCTACTGACAATTTACCATCCCTCTAGGGAGGATTCTGAATAGTTCCCCCTTGGAGAGAATTATGAGAGGATATTGTTGGGAAAAAGCAGCTGAAGTGTGCTGTAAGCGCTTTTCATCTACTTCCTTCTCTGGAACGTAAACTTGCTTGTGCCCAGTCTGCCTGATCTCTAGTATGTGTCAGTTTGAAAGCCAAACAATAACAGGTGAATGATGATGATCGTGTAATAAACAATATAAAAATTCAAAATTGCTGAAACAGTTAGATCTCCACTAATGCTCTTATGGACATTTACTGTAAGGGGAAATCTAGCTGGGTTTAGGTGAATTGATTGTTTAACAACCTGGTTTCCCTCCTAGGTGCCTCGGATAATTTGTCTTTCTCACTGTGTATGTCCATCTGTCTGCTAAGGTCAAAGATGTATTCAAAACAGTATGATTCTATGGTTTTTAAAATAACCATTCAGACTTTATTTGTACAATCTATAGAAGATTTGGATTCAGTATTCTATGTGATGGATCAAGGGGCAGATTTGCATTTGGAAGTCAAATAGGAATTTAATCTTAGCCCTAACATTGAAGTATGAGACATATACTTCATTTTTGGCATGCATATGCCACCACTGAAGCTGATGTGCAGAGTGAGGTCAAGGTCATACTTACAAGTCAGAGTGCAATTAAGAATTTAACCTGGTCTGTAACTCTTAGATTATACGACATGAATTCATTTGGCATGCAAAGGTCCAAAAGTAATTTGTCAGCCATGAGATTCTTGTGCTTTACCAAAACTTATTTTTCCCCCTGGAAATACTGACGATGAATTGTGTTGACATTAAGAAATCATCTGTCTTGGGTATGTAGAAGCACTCGCAGGAAAGGTGAAAGGAAAATTCCAAGACACTGAGCTTTTGTTTATTTATGAAGACATGATCACAGTAATAGAAAGAAGAAAAGGTAAAATATATAAGCAAGAGTAAAGGTCAACTGTCTGTTAGTATTTACAAAAGTAGGTATTACAGCAATTTGCCCACTGTTATGAAGAGTAATTTATGAACTACTACCTAACTATGCTGTCTTACGAGGGTAAAGGCTCTTCTAACTTATGGTTCTTTAAATATTTAATTTTTCATAACATTATCATCTTCATAAAATCTGGGACTGAGGTTCATCTTATTAATTTTATCAATGAACATGATTTTATTATCAGTCTGTCTGTAAATTGCTAGATTTATACAATGTCATTGCATCATTCCAGTTTATTGCATGACCTTCGTCAATCACGAATAAAAAAACAGGTTTTGACGTAGGAAAAACCTATTTTTGGTGGTCTCTGTTGAGTCCTCAAGGAGTTACCTTCCTTGGTCTACCAGAGCTCCATGGTGACCAAACTAATTTCAAAGAATTCTCCTCTAGTTGGTCTTTTGGCCAGGTATTTTGTCGTAATGATTAACATTATAACACGTGATGGAGTATATAATGGACTCAAAGATAAGAGGGCACTTTCCCTTATTTTCAGCGAAGCTGAACCCAGTTTTCCAATGTCAAAAGAACCTGCAAGAAAGAGAAGTGACTATTGCGCATGCATATCCGCCCTCGTTTACAACTGGGCCGTTAAAAGACCAAGGAGCCATTACTCTCTGTTGGTCAATGCAGGTTGATCCCTTGCCCAAATATCCCTTTTTGTCAGGGAAGCAGGAGGGTTTTGAGGACTCAACAGCGACTACCAAAAATAGGTTTTTCCCACGTCAAAACCTGTTTTTTGATAGCGTAGTCGCTGTTTCATCCTCAAGGAGCTTTATAAAGAAATTGACAGGTGCCAAAAAGGCTTAAGTTCTCACTTTTTAATCCCAACACCCCAAAGGAAATAACATTTCCGGTCCAAGGTCAAGCCACAGATTTCAAGCCCCATTCTTTATTCCAAATACTCTTCAGGTTTTGATACCATGGAACAAGAAACTATACATGAACTTATGTCAATATGACCCCTGGTTTTGATACCATGGAACAAGAAACTATACATGAACTTATGTCAATATGACCCCTGGTTTTCTGCTGCAGCACCTAGGAGTTAAGACTAACTATGTCACCTACTTGATACACACTGTAGTCGAATTTGTTCGAGTATGTGGCAATAATTTAACTGATTACCAACCTGTACATTTGGAGACTCCTTCGACAGAGACATTTCTGAAGAAGGCCAAAGACGTACTTACTTTCCCAACATCACGTGACCTATGGAAAGTGTGTGGATTTCCCTTTTTAATGAGAAACACTACAGTCATTCTCAGTCTTTGTAGGGAGAGTGGTTAGTTTGTGCTAGGGTGTAGGAAAAGAGGACCTT
Source organism: Macrobrachium rosenbergii (assembly GCF_040412425.1). NCBI lineage: Eukaryota > Metazoa > Arthropoda > Malacostraca > Decapoda > Palaemonidae > Macrobrachium > Macrobrachium rosenbergii. The sequence continues at coordinate 40,460,838 of NC_089745.1, forward strand.
CTGGGGTGTTTGCCGTGACCTCTAGGTAAACCTTAAGGCTTGAACCAGGCATAATGTCTTGTCTACTAAATTGAATTTTCTTATAAGAATAGATTTCCTTTTTAAAGGATCCATATTCTTGGCCAGGAATGATGGGCCAGGGGACAATAATAATTGGTCAGCTATTTGCGTGATGCATCGTCCCCATCTAAGAGAGCCCAGTTCACTAATACGAGCTCCTGATGCTAATTCAATCAAGAAGATCACCTCTTGTAGCCTGTGCATCGTGGTTGTATTGGGTCCACTGAATTGAGGGGTTGATAGAAGTCTAAGCACCTTGTTCAGGAACCAAGTAATTGGAAGCCTTTTGGGAGTGGGCCTTTTTAGAGCAAAAGACTGCAGAAGGGAAGTGACAACTTCTATACTGGAGTCAATCCCGAATCCATAAAGCAAGGGTTCCGTTAATGCAGCCTTGTATGGCATGACTGTTGTAACCACAAGGCATTTGTCTTCAAAAGGGTATATAAGAAAAATAAAGTTTCTATAGAAATCTCAACTGGGCTCTCAGTATGGATATAATCAAACCATATCTTCCGTATGGACTGGTAATGCTGGATAGATGCTGGGAAATCCTTATGCAACAAGATTTCCCAGTCTGTCCCAGGTACACTATATCACACGCTGTACATGGAATAAAATATACACACCTATAACTTATCTCTCTTAATCTTTCTCTTTGCAGGCTGATTTCTCTTAGGATTCTTTTTATCTTGCTTTCCAACCACTTCAAATCCCTGTTCACTGTCTCGAGCACAGAATGGCTGAAAATGCCCTGGTGCTTGGTGTTTAGCCTAAATTTCATGATTCATTCATTTGTTTCATTTTATATTTTCTGGGCTGTCCCATAATTCTGTTTCCCACACATTTGTATTATTTTTATTTACAGTATTCAGTTATATATGTTTAATACTATGACTCTGATACTTATCGATTTTAAACATTTTGAGATATCTAACTGATATTTTTCAGGGACTTACAACTCCTATATCTGCAAGTAGCAAGGTAGTCGCACTTTTAACAATTCTCAGGTCCAAAAATTCATCGACTGTTTCCATTCCATCGTGGCTGATATCTACATATACATGTGTCAGTAAGTATTCTCCAGCACTCCGTAGGCAAATATTTTATTGCTCTAATATTGAACCATATGAGAGTTGTCATTTTTAATATATTTTATAAATTGTTTTCCAAGATGTAGATTGCTATGGTATTTTTATGAAGTACAATCCCTTGCTTTACAATACTTGAAAGGGTATACCAAGACATATTTATAAAGAGCTCGCATGCACTTCCTCCTTCATTTATTCATCCTACTACACTGTCATCCTTTGGTTTCAATGGATAAAAAGTTTTTATGTAATTCAATTATAATGTCATTTCACCAGTTTTGTAACTTGTGTTCTTAAGTGTACAGTATTTGCACTTTTTGTTTGTAATGTGTTTGTTTTCTTTATTTGTCATAATAGAATTCTCAGCCATTTTGAATAGCTGTTCCTTGTTACCCAAGGTAAATTGTTTCCAAGCCCCATGATGGATAGTTAAAATTGCAAATGTTATGGATAGGGTTAATATGCCTCTATACAGATTTTGCAGTGCTTTTAAGGGGAAAAGTCTTTATAGGTATATAGCTATAGAATTTGTACCAGTAATAATGGATATTTTATCCAAAGTAATCCACTTGTGATCTTTTTTTTTCTTTTCAATAAAAAAATGCTTCTTCCTACATCAAATGCTTTACTTTAATGAAATCAACATGTTACAAAGCTCTTGTAATAATTGTTTACCCCAAAAGGTAGAATCTTGATGGATACCATTGTTTGCAAAATACAATTTTAATTGTTTTTGCCATCAACAAAAAGAAAAATCTGCCGAAATGTAATTGCTTGGACATACAAACAAACATGCTGTCAGTTGCACTTAAAATTATTAAAAAAGGTAAAATAACAGTTCGAAGCAAAATTGTTTGAGACACAGGCTTCTCAAGTTGGAGGAGCTTGACCATGTTAACATGGCTACTGAATTCTTTTGCAGGTATAGTCTAGTGCTGTGGTGGAAGGTTTGTGATTAGGTCATTTTTATGGTATTTCAGCAAAATTTATTGTAATAAACAGTATAGACAGATCAAATGTAAGTTACTTTCCAATTTGTGGCTGTGTGAAAACCCCCATAACTACAGAACAACAGAAAATTTTGGTATACCTTAATACTTCATATTCATGTTGCCAAATGCTACACCTACATGAAGGCAATCTTCTCTGTGCTCCATGCCTGTACAGTGTACTGTCATGATATAAAATTTGTATTGATAAATTCAGTTTTACCTCATTTCTTACTGTTGATACCTTCACATAAAAGTTGGCTTCCATGCAGAAAATTAATACCTGTGGGAAGGGAAGAGACAGAATTTAAATAGATGCTACTATATATATAAATTCAATAAAAGAAAAAGAAAAATGAACCAAAGGCTTGTGTCATTAAGCAGTGAGACCTTGTAACACCTTAACAGAATACACAAGCTCAGAGGATAATAATGAAAACTTTTTGAAACTGAGCTTACTGAAAATAAACGTGACATTCAATAATGTTGTAAATCAAACTAGACTCAACCACACACACACTAGCAGGCAAATAGTTTCTCGCTGGGTGAGTGGGTTCCGTTCTCAGCTACCACTCTGTTGGTAGCAAGTTCGAATCTCCGACCGGCCAGTGAAGAACACGAGGAATTTGTTTCTGGTGATAGAAATTCATTTCTCGCTATAATGTGGTTCGGATTCCACAATAAGCTGTAGGTCCCGTTGCTAGGTAACCAGTTGGTTCTTAGCCACGTAAAAATAAATCTAATCCTTCGGGCCAGCCCTAGGAGAGCTGTTAATCAGCTGTGGTCTGGTTAAACTAAGATATACTTCAGCAGGCAAATGGCCATCTGCAGTTATACATCTTATCTTTCTTCTTGTTATCTTAATTTTCTTTGTGGCCAACTTCCTTTTTTTCTTAGAAAGGTTAGGAAACTTTGTCATCAAGAATTAGTTCTCATTCTTGCTCATCATCATACTCATCATCATATTGAGTTTATTGAGTGTTCCTTATAAACTCAAATTTAGTAAAAAGACTCATTTCGAGTGCAGTTCCATGTAGCCTTTGCATAAACAAGTGAAGTCATCTGCCTTCAAGTGCTTATGTGGAGATTTCACTTTTAAGTAAATCTTTATGTGAGTAGCTCATTGCTTGGTATCATGGTTCTTATGTTGTGAACATTAAAAAACAACACCATTTTCAAGGACAATTCTTCCTTTGTCAGCCTAACTGCCTATTAGCCACGTGTCATTGCTCAGGTTGTTGTATAGACCTAATCATATTGCAAGAAAATTTCTTTCAAGCCCCATAATAAGCTACTGCATACATTCCCCAAAACCCTCGACCCGTTGCCATCGTTAGGGGGCTCAGAGGATGGCAGCTGGGAAGCACTTTCTTAGTGCTTTGATATGTTAGATAGAAAGTCCTTGGAAACCTTGCACCTCAGCTACTGACCCAACAAATTGTAGTCAAGCATCCTTTTTCTCTTGATTACAACAAAATTTTTCTTTTCTTTTGTTAAAACAGGCTTTATAATGAAAGCCCTAAAATGATATGGATTATGAGAAATTCTGCTCTTGAAATATTGTTGGAGGTTGGAGTTGGACAGCTTACCTCTTCACCTCTAAAACTGAAGTACCTGATGGGAAACTTCACTGTCAAACCTTTCCCTCAGTGCTCGGTCCAATCTTGACAGACTGACAACTCTTACAGCACTTAAGGTTAGGCATATATTAAAGTGGGTCTCCCAGGGCAGCTGCCTTTGTAAAGGTAACAATATTGTTCTTACCCTTGTAGGGCTAGTGCTGTCAGTGTACCTAACATGGTGCACTGTGGGCATTACTGAAGTTGTTTGCAGCATCCCTTTGGGTCCTAGCTGCACCTATTTTTAAGCCTTTTGCTTTACTGCTATTCCCACTACCTTTCTTCCATCTTGCTGTCCAACCACCCCAACTTCCTCTCTGTAGTCTTAAGCACTGAATGGCTTAAGGTGCCCTAGTGCCTGGCTTTATAGCCTAATTTTCACATATCAGTAAAAACTATTGCAAGGCTCCCATGGATAGAGGGAACACTCCCGGAAGGAATTCTTAACACCTTTTGTTCTTCCTTTGGTCTCCAAAGAAATTGAAATAACAAAACCAGTATGAAAAATTAATTTCAGACAGGATCCAACCTCGACCCATTTTGTTTCTCTGTCTAGGAACTGAAAACTGGTAAAGAATCATAATACTAAAAAGTGAAAACCAAATATCTTCATAAAAAACTGTAGTTTACCTGTTAAATATTTATTCAACAACTAAAATTTAATAAATAAAAAATACATGGGGTATCCAAATTTTTACCGAAAATCAATTGGTTACTTTACAATGCAATCTAAAAATACTCAAAAGTTAATGAAACATGACATAATGAATAGCGTACAAGTAACAATCATATTGCCCAATCATAAGATGAATAAACATTTTATTAGACTCAAAAAAGGTACAGTGCATGTAACACAGAAGACCCAAACCCTTGTGATGTTCTATCACGAATGGAAGTTAAGGAAATTAATCAGAATATCAAAGAATTAGGAGAAAACAACCAAAATATTATTTTTGACCTTAACATAAAAAGAAAAAACCATGAGAAAGAACCCACCTAGAAACAAGAAACAAAATGTTAATACAGTAACTATAACACTGTATAACTAATCCATCTGTCAAACCAGAATCAAAAGTACAAAAAGACAAGACACATACAAAATTAGCCCATCAGAATTGCAAATGGTAAACCAATTAATCAAGATCCCAACTCAAAGATTTACCTAAAAAAAAAAAAATTTATGATCAAAATTAATATGTGAGGGGAAAGATATGCTGCCCATCACCACATGCCATAACAACTCTTTATAAGGAAGATGAGAAAATCAAGATGATGATGTAATACACGCTTTACTGAATCCTGCAATAAAGACAAGACTATCACAAAAACTAGTCAGTAAATTTCCTAAAATAATGAAATAAGGAAAAATTGACAGAAACTCATTTAAAGTATGCTTGTGTAGCACTTATTTGATATACAGAAAAAAATTCAAATGATTTAGATCATTTCATTGATAAAATCAAATGAATTATCCCAAGAAAGAAACTAGTAATGAAACAGTTAAGCACAAGAACACTAGATCAACTAAAATAAAGAACAACAGAAACATAACTCCAATTACAATACAGTAAGATAAAAAGTAAAACATCAACTTTTGTAAACCACAAAAATCTTATTTCTCTTACGTATAGTAATATATTCAATAATTATATAATCCAGTGGAATGTAAAAGGCCTTCAGACCAGATTACACCTATGAGCAATACACTGTCTCATCAGAGATAGGAGCAGTACACTGTCTCATCAGAGATAGTAGCAGTACACTGCCTCATCAGAGACTATGGACCATTGGTATTATATTTACAATATATGTAAACAAACTGATAAGCACAGTACTATCATCATATGAAAAAGACAACTCAAGAGCTGCAATATACATACACAATTTATGATAAATAATTTGGAATGAAAATAATTCTGAATAACACTGATTTACAATTTTCAAGTTACAAATAGTAAACAGTAACTATACCATCCATAACCTGTATAATCAACCAAATAAAAATGTGTAAATAATTTACAAGAATTGATTAGCAACTTCCAAGGGCCCTTTTTAATAAATGGCAATTTTAATGCCATTAACCCTATTTGGTATTACAACTGTATATCACTGGACCTTGCAAGAAATGTAGTAGAAAAGGTCATGAATTCAAATAATCTGTGCTGTTTCAATGACAATGAAAAACAAATTCATATTTTTTAAAAGCTTATGGGTTTTAACATGTAAAGACCCACAAAATAATAGTAAAAGTACATTTTCAATTAAAATCAAAGAACTGTAAATAAAAATTAAAAAATCTTAAAGTATATAACACAGAAATCTGCCATGTGCAGTACTAAAAGTACTAAGTTATTAATGCATTAACTTTTGATCATTAAAAGCATCACTGGGAGATTTTTTGAACTTGAAAAGGGTTTTTTTGAACTTGAAAAGGGTTCTATAGGGTAGTAAGCCATGAGCTAGTTTCCAATCATACTTTGTCAACTGTCAAGATCTGTCAAAGATTTGGGCAGGGTTCCTTCAGTTAACTCTGATCTTTTTTAACTTTTGGTGCAATGATAGTAATAATTATTGGATGCCAACTGGTCTCTTGATTTGGTTATTACTGACACTGAAGAAAAGGACAGCTGAATTTCTTCCCTCTTCAGTACAGTAATCTGTGCTTGTACAATGAAAGCTAGTAAAAGCTTTGAATATTATACAGTACTATTTCCCAAAATTAGTAGTGTTACATTCTTTCAGCAACATATTGTCAAAAAGCAGTTATGGCATACCTTGCTAGCTGCTTGTGTACCAGTGACTGAATTAGCTCACTTTTGGTTTCAGTAATCATCTCATCACAGCATGTCAGGTTTGGATATTTTTTCCTCAGCTACCTTCAGAAGAAAGCAATTGTAAAATTTTGGTTCAAAAAGATGGTACAGGGAACAGAGTAAAAATGTAAATTTTCCATATGTACAAGACATGGCACCTCTTGATTGCCTTTCCATAATTAATATTGGTCTTTTACCCCTTTGCAGCACGAATTTTCACAATATACTTGGAGTCTGCCGACTTCGCCCTTCTGATGAATTTTGGCACTTCATTTGCCCTTAATTGTTTGATTGTTGCTGCAGCCATTGCTTACAAACCCAAGAAGAAAAAGGAGTAAGCTGTTACTCTACCAGGAAGACTTGGACATACATAAATGGGGCTGCAAAAAATGTAGAATGGCCTTGGTAAACACTGTAGGTATGATAGAAACAGTTATGTTTACTCAAATTTTAAATGTTAGTTAGATAGTGATTAGGATTCAGAAGCTCTTATTAAGGACTCACCAATATGTGTCACCGTCTCTGTATTTTGAATGTACAACACACAAATTTTACACTTGCGGTGGAGCTTAAAAAAAGGGTGAAGACACGACACTAACAGTGAGAGCAGTGAGTAGGATGGTGTAGTTTTAAGTTTTTGAATACTTTATAAAATTTTAATTGAAATATTTTTATATTAATTTATGTAATAGTTTGTCTTTTAGTAACTTTTTATTTTATACTAAATCCTGTGACCATCTTACTCCGAGTAAGATGTCAGTTAGCTATTACTAACGTCATTGTAACCTTCAGCAGTAAGTAAAAACGAAAGCTGCTACGCTGTATTTACAAAACAGTAAGAAATCTGTAATACTGTATCATTTATGACTGGCAATAAATACAAGCTTTGAGGAGTTTCCTCTCACGATGCAAGCAAGAGATGTTTGACTGAAGTAGCATTCCTAGATGCAGTACTGGTACTGAATTCTTAACTCAGGGAATATCAATATATACAAATGCTAATTAACGCCCTTGACAATAAAATATGCGTTGTTTTTTCAAGAGAGGATCCCATTGAAGTTCAGACATTTCCCTTGTGGGTATATAGTGTAAAAGTAATATTGTACAGTATTTAACTTATGGTATTTCAAATCTTGTTGACTGTCTCTTGTTACTGAAAAGATGTTGAAGGAGAGTTTGAAGGACTCATAAAGAAAATTTCAGATTATACCAAAACTTTTATGCTAGCTTTATGTGAGGCCTAATAAAATTGTATCATAAAATATGTGAAAAGCATTATTTTTAAGATTACGAAGACTCTCCTATGAGTTTAATTTACTGACAGTGTATGCATGAAAATATTAAACCCTGTTTTGTGTAAATGCAAATTATGAAAGTAATCCAGATGTAACCAAGTCATGTCTTGCCTAATTGCCAATATTTTTTGTATATACAGTATTTAGAATCTACTGGTCACTTTTTACCAGATACGTATGTAACCTTAATAACTACAATGCCCTCTTAACTTCTGGATTTTAAGGTATATACAAAGTTTTATTTATTACGGATCTTTTACTGTTCAAGCTTAAATAATAAGGTATATGGTGGCATCTGACCATTTTTTGCAAGTTATTTTAATAGCTCTCATAATGGTAGTACTGTATTACAAATTTGTATAACTAGACAGCTAAGTCACAGTTCCAGATTCCCACAGAACTTGCCCAATGAATTTATTCATATTGAGGCAAAAATTGGAGCAATACTCTGGCTACTTTAGTGTGAGGGTTGAAGCTGGATTAGTGCCATTTACAAGAGTTCCACTTATCATTCTAATAAAAACTGTAAAAAGAAAAACGGGAAGTTGTTTGATGACTTAGACTGAATAAAGACTCAAAGTAACCAATTACCACAGTTATTGGCCCAAATCATTCTCCCTCCCTCCATGGTGTGAAACTTTGCGTGTGCATTGCTATGCCTCTGATTGCCTGGCCGAGGTCAAGGATGGGTATCTAATGAGCTGATTTTGCCACTGAAGAGTTATAAACCTTTTTCATAATGGTTGTTCAAATCTCTTCACCAAAAGACCATCATGATCAAACACAAGATATTATTTACAATGTTTTGAAACTTTAAATCTCCCAGATTTGATTTTTAAATATTTAACACTTTTCTTTACTGATAGTCATTGAAGAGTATTGTTTTGCTTCTTGAGTAATAATCACATAAATCCATGATTTTTCCCTAAAGAGCACTAAAAACCCAATTTTGCTCATTAACATATTTCATGATTTGAGAAACTCAAATTTCTATACAAAAGCCCGAAGCTAGATTTCATTTTTAGTTACTTGAAACTGGGCCATCACAAACTCAAGAAGATGTAGCAGTGCAAGTTGTCAGGTGTAACCACATTTCAACCCTCACAGTAAAATAGACAGAGTAGAAGTAAAGAGAGATCCAAGGTGAAAGTGTGAGATAGGTAAGAGACCAAAGGTGAAAACTGCAGGTAGGTAAGGAAAGACTATGAAGCACATGGCGTGCATTTTACCCTTTAAGGCTATCACAGAGGCAACAATATGCTAAAGCTTCTTTTACAGACATAAGCCTAGTGTTGAAGGTAGAGACAGTACTACTTTCCCCTCCATTAAAATTGAAAGCTAAGCCTCAGTCTTTGTGGAGAATTTGTTGCTCAAGTATTTGCATTAGTACTAGTTTTACAGTTGTAAAAATATTTCAAGCTAACATCTACATAGTAATCACAGATGCTGATGATGATGTACATAACCGCAATACCATGCAGTGTCACTTCATTCATAGGACTTACAAGAAAATTCACCTAGGTTTCAAATATTGGATTTTTTTTTCATAAGGAATCTTTCCTGATGTTTGGGCTGTAGAACTTTTGTATAGATTAAACAGTGTCAAGTTTGTGTTGTAGGCCTGTTTAAGCAGACTTAACATTATCTTTGATTCTTAACCTACATTAAGATGCGTGGAAGAATGGAATAAAATTGCAGGGGGTTATGGTGTTCAGGATTGATGGATCTGTTCAGATTAAGTTCTGAATGGGAACTGGTCTTTGTTATAAGTCACTGGTATGAAGTTACAGTAACATTCATGACAATATTCAAAAGGTTATTTTCTTTTCTAAATACTGTAAATCTTGTAAGCTTGTATCCAAGATTATCCATATGTTGTATCCAAGATTATCTATATGTTTACTGTTGAAAAATGGATTTTGTTTACAAAATATTTGGCATAACATTTTAACAATCAGGTTACCTTTGTGGCTCTTTGTCCTCACAAAAACAGTAAATTTTTGTCCTGATTTCTTAATTGATTTTATTTAAATGGATAGGTACATTTATAATGAAGAATAATCAAAATATCTCGATTATACTGGAAAGGATTTTTGTGAATTTCTGTTGTGATGGGGTTGGCAGCTCTCTCCATATAATGATTAGGAAACCTAACATTGCTTATTAATAGTAGTGATAAAGTAATTGCTGCAAGTAACTAGTGTTTTGCAGAAGAATACTTTCAAAGAGGAATGACTCTTGCCTTTTATCCAGATAATAGTAGGTAGTTCTGCATTCAGCCAGTAATCGTTTACCTTGCACTTACATTCATTGTGATGTAGCTGTCCAGTGTGTTTCATCTTTTGATGTGAATTTTGTAAAACCACAGTATTAGAATGGATTTTCAATATATTCACCCCAATCAGATTTGTGGCTAGTCACAGTGTTTAGTTCTCTAACCAATAAGTGTGAGTAGAAATTTAGTGCTGATTTTTCTTAACATTGTACAAGGCTGTTTAGTGTTACTGATAGTAGCAGAAGTACTATAAAGATTATTAAATGGTTACTATTGTAATCATATACCTGTACTGTTAATATTACTTATAAAAAACTTTACTAGTAGCCAGTGTAATTCAATGGCGATGATGAAAATACTGTGAATAATAATGAAGGACTTATGTATTTAGGAATAGAAGTTTTAGTTTAGATAATTTTACTCTATACTTGGCAGCTTTGCACCTGTGAATGTTATTGATCTTTTCAGCCATGACTTAGTATAAAGTATGAATGAGCGACTGGGAAAGTGAAACATCCCAGTTTACAATTACTGAAAAGCTGCCATAAGACTGTAAGTAGTTTGACCGAATATTTGCTCTCTAAAGATTTATTCTTACCTATTGGATATTTAATTTAGGGTTTTGGCTGCAGCGGGGCACTTGTGGTGTTAGCTTTAAATGTGTTTTAAATACAAAAGTGCTTAGAAAAGGTTATGTCATCCCAAGAAAGTGATGTTAAATTATTTGTAAGTGATGAGATTTAAGACTCAGCATTCCTGTACTGTATTGATAAAAGAAAAAATAGGGTTTATTTTAAAAAATAAAAATGTTTTTACTAAAACACTTTTTTTTTTTTTGGGGCTGAAAAAACTCACATTTAACAAAACTGCAAGTACTAAATACTGAAAAATGTCAATGTAAAATGTACACTAAATTCCTTAAAATGCAACTTTTCTGGATACAGCAACCAGCTGTCTGATTAAAGAATTCAAAAAAAAAAAAACCTTGATTCTACAACTAATGAAATTGGTACTTGGTCCTAAGAGGACTTAAAATTTTGCAAAAATTTAGTTATTGCAACTGAATTCATGACCAAGTTAATGGTGCTATAAGAAGTATAATAATGCAGTTCCAGATTAAATTTTGGTAGCTAAATAATAATTATTAGCATGTTAGGAGATTAAAATCTGAAATTTTGTGATATCCATAGTACTATAGTTTATACAGTTCAGATTTGAATTTAAGAAGTGTTTCATCTTCATCATCTTGAAAATGAGAAATATCTTGACATTCAGTCCATAGTACTGTACAGAAATATGCTAAACAACTGAACAGAATATTTTTCGACAAAAAAGACACTAGAAAAGTCTGTACACAAGAATATACTTCTACAAATCTTGCTTATTATGTATACTGCCTGGTGACTTCTGAATTACTGTAATGGAATTACTTGTGGTGTTATTAGCTTTGCGGTAGACTGTAAATATGGTAGTTCAAATGATTTCATGGTATGATTCGCAAATTTGTCAAGCACCAGCTCGAATACGAGGTGTCATAACTGAGCCTTGCCTTCGATGTATGGAATTACTTATATATTTCAGATTTGACTTACAAGGATAAGTCGGCTTACTTTGCTTTTGAGAACTGTTCTGTCAAAGTCTGAGCCTTATGTTAAACTTTGCTGTAAAGAGTAACAAATAATTTTATGTCCAAGTTCCTTCCATATTCTGGTCTTCCTCATGTATTCTAGACGCTTGGATAAAAGTGATCACAACCACTGATATTGTTATACAGTAGTATTAGCAGAACACATTAGGTTCTTAATATGCAGTATATTTTAAGTTATCATGATGAGGTGCACACATGCGATCAATAGGGTAGCTGTTTAGCAGCACTGCATTGTTTTCACAAGAGTTGATTTTAGTTTCATCGTTATTAAACGTCAAGATATACAGGTACACCACTGACTTTTTGGCACGGAATGCTCTAAAACCTCATTTATTCTGCAACAGCATTACAGAAACAAGCTTTTAAATTCCAATGACAAAGTATGGTGCAGATTGTTGCTCAGTTCCATATAATTGGTTATACTGCAGGTTGTTATATAGCAATTTGTTTACAGCACAAACATTTTAAGAAAAAGTACTGTATTAAGAAACAAAATTTTTCATCAAAACTTCTAGTATACTGTCTGGGCAATTTGTGAATTGTATGTGTATCTGTTGATCTTTTTGTGTTATACATATACTGTGCTTGAGCTCTCTCTAAAATAATTTGAGATTTCAAAGATTGAGATGATTTAGACATGTGATGAGGAATGAGGAACAGGTAGTCAGAAAAAGAGAGTGGTTGTGGAAGTAACAAGACATTTATCGGAAGGCTCAGGAAATGAAGGAAAAGGGTAGGCAGATTAAAGTCTAACCCTGATGGTCGTGCATAAAGTGCACAGGACAGAGGATAGAACTCATTTGTTTAATCTCACAAATGGAAAAGCTGATGTAAAAATTTATGATTATGTTGTGTACAGTACGAACATGTTACAGAAGCAACAAACACCAAGAAATATTTGATTGATATTATTAGGATACTGTATATAGTACATGTCTATGTGCATTTGTCTGCTTTTTTTCTGTACCATACAATCTAATGCTCTCAGAAATTTTTTTAATAGCAAGAGATGTACAGTATAGTATTAAAATGTTGAGAAAGAAAAGTCCACATAAAAAATATATAAATTCTATTCATATAATAACACTAAAATTAATTTAATGTTATCATTGTACATGCTCTCTTGATGTTTCTCTTAATGACTCATTCAAATGTACTAACTGCAAAATTATGCAGATGTTTGCTAACAAAAGAAGCCCTTTTTTCTTGCGAGTTATCCCACGTTCATAGTTCTGAGTTGCAAAATAACAGGCTTTACTTGATGGTTTAAAGTTACCACTTAAATAAATGCACTGTTCTCTATTTACACAGTCAGAAGTATATTGTTCTGCTACTATTACATGGCCTTTGATAGCAGCAAACCTTTTAATCAGGAAATGCTTTGGTTCTCGAAATTCACTGGTGTACCTGTAGTATGTACTTGTAATTTCAACAGTGTATTTAAATTTCTGTATGTCAGTACAATTGTAATGTAAGTTAAGACTGAGAATTTCTTTTAAAAGTTTAGTGTTATGTCCACCACATCACTGATAAAAGTACAGCAGATAAATTTAGGGTAAACTACCACTGAGGTATCGTTGTTGTATTTAATGGGTTATGCATTCAACTGTCATTTGAGAAAAATTATAATTTTGTTTTTACTTATTGGGGTTCACTTGATGTATTGCAGATATTGGATTCCCTCTTTTCTGTTTTTAAATATATCAGCTTTCCAGTGGTTAAATAAATTTTTTAGTGCTGTTAATATGTACTGGATTAGAAATCGTTAATATTTCTAACATATGTTAATGCGCTAAGTTCTGTTAGTAAATACTATTTTAATCTTTTTATACTGGTTGGTATCATCTGTTTAGGTCCCATTTTCATGTTAGTTTCCAAGGTAACTGTGTGGCAAGGTAAAGGTTAATAATAATAAAGCTAAGGTAAAGGTTAATAATAATAAAGCTTTGAGCCCCTGTGGTGCTTAAAGTGAATATTTTTTATGTTAAACCACAAAGTATTTAAAGTTCATCAAGATGACAGTTTAATATCTTTAAATATACTATAGATACCTTAGATTTATATCCTTATTCCCAAATGAAAGTAGTTCTTAGTTTGAAGTTCTAGTGAATAATGAATGGTGAATGTGCTTTCACGAAATGATTTTTTAAGTTGTAGACAGTCATTTTTAGCAGCATTCCTTTAGAATTGCACACTTTGCTAGGTTGAAAGTGTAACATACATTATATTTTTAATCATTTTTGAGTAAATAAAGATGAACATGTAGTTTTGGTCGCATTATTAACACCTGACTTTGCAAAAATGACACATTTTAAATAAATTGTATTTTTCATAACTAACAAATCTGCAGACTCAACATAAGGAAAATTCTCCAGTTAAAAAAAGTTACAATAAATTGGTGGCATTGGGAGTTAGCCAAGATGGCAGTAAGGAGGAGGGGTAGCCGGCCTACCTTAAACCATCTTGGATCCATGGCATCAGTTTCCTCTAGTCCAGGTAAAATATGAGGGGTGGCTTGAGGCGGGCAATATATGTCGAGACCCCAGGTTTGTTAGGTTATGAAAAATACAAATTGATGTAAAATTTGTCATTTGTTCATATGCAGAACAAACTTTTCGTCTTAACATAAGGGAGACTCACTCTTGGGAGGAGGATAGAAAAAGCCTCAGAACCGACCGGAGGTTCAGCTCACCTGGGATCACTTCATATGCCTCTGAACTGTAAAGTAAAAAGTTACTTGTCAGCCAGACATCTGGGTTTAGAGACAATGTGAACGCCCTGATGGCTAGAAGAACTGTGCGAGGGGTTTCCATTCTGAACCGTATCTTCCTGATATAAAGGTCTTCAATCACACATAGCTTTGGGAACCAGAAAGACATGGCTGTAAAATCCTGGAGATATGTCCTTTACAATCTCCACGGCTCCTTTTTCCATCATTTTCCTCACTTTGCCTTTAAGAGCTAGATGCTTCGCTGAACATAAAGAGTTAAGTTGATTGGTGATGTGGACACTCGGAGAATAGGGTAGGAAACTCAAAGGGTTGAAAGGGTCGCTGCTGGGGAGTTTTCTTGGTTGGAGATGGATATAGTTGATGAGCCCTATGCAGAACTGTCATAACTTGAGAAATTCTCTGGGGGGACGTAGGAAGATGTTTGAGGTCTGGAGACGTAGGAAGAGGTTTGAGGTCTGGATTTATAAGTGCCAGCACAAGAAGGAACAGATGACTTTGAGACAGCTTGATGCACTAGCCTGTCATTATTATCTGCTCTTTGTCTATTGACTGCTGAGTCTAGCTGGTCTTTCAGAAATACAGTAGACACAGAATTTAAATGTCTCCATTCCTTAAGGCTAACACCAAATCAGTACTTACGAACCTCGAGAACCTGGAGAGGGCAGAATCCCTTCTTTCAAGCAGCCAGTTGACCCACATGTTAGCTGTAAGATGAGTCAGGTAAGAGATGGTTTTCCCACCAGATTGTAACAATCTAATAAAGAGGTGGCCATCACAGTGGAAGAGATCTTTGTCACTGCCGTTGACCACAGGTCTAACCATGAAACAGCCTGGAAGGCTGATGAAGCAGTTGCTTCCAATGTTGCAGATTCCTGAAAGGTAAAGGATGTGCCCTATGCCTTGACTTGGTCCAAGGATATTCCCATGCCTGATCAAACTAGGTCTGGATTGACATGCCTTGGTTGCAAAGCATCCATAGAAATTGCATCAAATCATTTATGTCAGGGAAGAGGTGGAAGTAGTAACTTGAAAGATGTACTGGAATGTTAAGAGTTATCCCAACCTGAGATAAGAGAATTCACTTAAGAATTCCGCCAGCATGTTTGAAGCTTGGCAACCCTACAGATGTCTTCGCCTATTTACTAGGGCCTAGCAAGGCTTCGATACCCGAAGGCAAATCCGAACAGGTTGCCACAGTCTCTTCAGCTAAGTTGTTACAACCACGAACTAATTCTATGACTTTAGCATATTAAGAACTCTTGATGGTAGGCATCCTCCACATCCTGGCTTTGAGAGTCACGATCTGGCCTGTTGACTAAATCAAGTGTAGTTAAAATGTCTTGATTTATTACTGAAGCGTAGGCTCTTTCAGGGCCTAAGACTTTCTTGGGGGCCTGTTAGTCTTTAAGGCAAATTGGAACATGTCTTGGTCTCGATCCCGCCCACGAGGATGGGAACAAGAATTATGATGAGATCATGAACGTCATGACAGGTTACGAGGCTGTGAAGGACTCCTGTGACGTGAAGATTGGTCACAGGCGTGCGAATGAGAGCGCGAATCACGGTCACAGATATGTGAACGAGAGGGCTGGTTGTGAGGAGATGAATGACGTGATTTGTTAGTAGGCCATGCATGACTCGTTACGTGTAGCTTGGTCACAGCCACGCTAACGGGAGCATGAATCACGGTCACGTCCATGTGAGTGAGAATGCTAAGCCACGGTCCCTTCTACGGGAACGTGGATGGGAACGATGTCGTGAAGATGAAGGTCGAGGAATGTTGCACGACCTCGAAGGGCTTTCAGAATGCGAGACGTGGATGTGAGAGGAAGGAGACCTGGGAGAGGGAACCTGCATTTTCAACTTCTTGATGGGGACCTTGTCATCCTTTCTATGGACCTAAGAAACACTTGTGTACCTGGGACAGGGCGAGGAGTAGAAACAACAGATATCTTCCATGGAGGAGTTCAATCTGTAGGTATAACGGTCCTAGAGGATGAATCTGTCTAAAAACACAGCAGCACAGGAATCAACAACTGGTTGTGGAACACTAGAAATAGCAGAAGGAAAGCGTACGTGTGCCTCGACAGAAGAATGGTTCCGAGACAAAACTTGAGCAGAAGCACGAATGGGTTCAGCAGGGTCATGTGATTGAATGTGGAACAATTACAGGAGAAGAAGAACGAGACTCTGAGGAGGACTATCTTCTTACGCGGAGGGGCTACGGAGTCTCTCTTCCTCCAATGTCTGACAGGGATGGATGGAGAAGACGACAAAGACGAGGACGATTATATTTTTTTACTAAAACTTTAAAGCAAGTACAGTAATAATAATGTAATAATAATGTAATAATAATAATAAATAATAATAATATTATAGCTATTTCCACAGCATTTAATTTATACAGTCTTCTCTATTCTTATTATTTTTTTTCCTTCGGCCTGTAGCTCGTAAATCAGGTTTCCCAAGGACATATAAAGATTTCTATTTTCTTAGGTTTATTTGCTCTAACATTTCAAACAAGCTCAGACGTACAAGGGTATATATAGCAAGCGGGGGTTGGGTGGTGGGTGTACAATTTCCAGGCTGGTTATTCAGCTGCATTTTGGTTGGTCATGGGTTGGTGATGCTGGTCCCGGAGGCATTGAGGCCTTCTGGGCCTAATAGCTATTGGAATTTGGGAGTGGCTGTTATCTGAGGTTATAGGTGATCTGCCTTCTGTGTCCGGTGCCGGATAATAGCGATTAGGCCCAGAACATCTCAACGCCTCCGGGACTGACTTCGTCACCAACCCGTGACCAACCAAAACGCTGCTGAATAACTGACCTGGCAACTGTATACCCACCACCCCACCCCTGCATGCCATTTCATTCACTCTTTGAAAATAAACACCAGAGCGCATTTGAATGTCAGAGAAGGAATCAACCTAAGAAAATACAAATATTTGTATGTCCTTGGAACACCTGATTTACCAGCTACAGGCTGAAGAAAAAAAGATAAGAAGAAGAATAGAGAAGACTGTTTAAATTAAATGCCATGGATACAGCTATATTTTACTACTACTACTACTACTACTACTACTACTACTACTACTACTACTACTACTACTACTACTACTACTACTACTACTACTACTACTACTTGCTTTAGAGTTTTAGTCACAAAATATATTACTTGCTTTAAAGTGATAGTCACAATATATAGCTGAAAATTAAGTACTTCATATAAAGTGTGGGAGTACTATCACTCAATCCCAGAGCAAATTTATGAACACAGTTCATCCTTGACTGAAGTGCTATATTTAGTAACATAATTGTAAACATTACATTATAAAGTTTATGATATTTAAAAACTCAAGAGTTATATAATACAATCAACACCACACTACAAACAAGGCAGGATGAAATGAAGCAAACAATGCCTTACACCTCAAGCCAAAGGAATTCATTTTACCTTAATATAGAAAGTGTGTCAGTGCAACCACACACACTGTTGGTAGTTTCCTTGTTACTTGTAACTACTTGCAAAAACAGAACTATGTAGTCCTGTCTGAAGGGAGAAAATGAGCATGACCAGAAGATGTGCGTGTACTTCGGTAAATACACCTAGTTGATGCTATGGATAGTCTTGATGTCTTGCAGCGTCTGAAAAGAAAAAAGTTTCCTGTTATAAATTTATGCCATACTGTATTGGTTTTGCAGAGCAGCAGTAGCAGTAATAAAAATAATAATGAAAAAGGATGAGCCAGAGCCAAAACCAGATGATGGATAACTATCTCAAAACTACAAAGAAAAATTTATTAAACATGAAATACAATATGCTACTAAAGTGAAAAACTTCTCCAGACACAAGTGGGAACACTGGTAAAATGGATTTTCTTACAGCCTGTAATAGGATGCAACTTATAAAGATAATGGTGCCCAGCTGAGTAAACTAAAGTGACTAGCAAGTCAAAGCAAATACTATAAAACTGGATTAACATTTGGAGTCAAACCCTCAAGTGCTGAGAGAAACATCCACCTGCCCTTTAGGGTGGCTGGGCTACCAAAAACAAGAATGATTTCATCCGTACTGACTAAGATATACTGTACCTGAAGGGTATTCTTAACTTTTGAAAACCTAACCCACATTCTAGTGGTCTCACGGTACTGTATAAGGTACTACCCATGTGGCTAATGTAAGAGGAGAATGTTTGTAAATGACTGCAAAAAATACATGGGAAAAAATTCTTTGAAATTCCTGTAATTTCGTAACATCAAATTCTTCAAACATACAGAATAAAGCAATACAAAATTTTTATGATATGCTGACAATCTTGTAAACTGGTAGCCAGAACCTAATGCACAACTTGTTGAGCAACACTGCAGGTCCCAAGAAGATATCTACGGATCTGCAGGCAGTGTCCCTCAAACGGAATGAAGAAAGGATACCCAAAACCCAAACACCTGCCCTCTTTGCCTGGAAACATCAAAAAGTTCATCCAAAAAGGCTAAAGACAGTCCTATGCCCTGACTCCTCGTATCCTTGCATGAGTAAGGTGGGTGACATCCTTCTCTGAGTCATAAGCCCATCAGGTACCTCACAAAGCCAGAGAAGGAAGGGTGCTTCTATATACTTGTTTGATCTGCTAGACAGCAAAGGCCTTCTGATCTGCAGATTGGACCTTTAAAATGATCCAAGAAACCAAGTATGCAGTGACCAAAACAATCAGAATAACTTACTTGTCTCTAGCATTGTGCTCCAAAGTATGCTTATGACAAGGTTTGACAAAAGAGCAGTGGTTACTTCCTCACAATCATTACCCTCGACATTAAGCGTAATGATCTTGTGAAAAAACTGTTCCAACTCTGCCGGAAGTGGTTCTGAAGGCCAAGGACCCTCAGGTCCTAGCAAATTATAAAAATCATGAATTGGATCTTTTCTCAAAAGAGACTGACACCCAGTCTGTCCTGGTAAGTGTTCTCATGACCTGGTGATAGTCTTGATGGCTGAATCAAGAGACAAGGTGACTCGTGATTGCTTGAAATTGTGTCAAAGTAAATGATACAGACAAATGATCACAATCACTATCATGCACATCATTCTTGGACAAACTAGGATCACCTCAAGTATCTAAACAATCTTGTGCATGCAA
>NC_089745.1:40495489-40517989 GCF_040412425.1 Macrobrachium rosenbergii
TTCGGTAAATTTCTTGAGCTGTCTCACCTGTACTCCATCATATAATACACCCATTTCTGTACTGATCGGTCAAAAAATTTAATTAATAAACAATATCCCAGTGATGAGCTCTTCCTCAGAATTACCACTATTTTTAACTTTTTACACAAATGCCCAAAGATTGCAGCAAATTTCGTCTTCTCTCAGGTCCATCGGCATCAGATCCATTGATTCGTCTAGGCCAGGCTTCCGGTCTGCCGGCCTGTTCGACGTAGACGTGAACAACGTCTACAAGAGAAGGAATCAGAGGCCTTTGTTCTTGGAGCTTCTGGGCACAACTGAGCACCTGACCAGCCAAGGTCAGCACTACCTGGCCAGAGGTCACTTGGCGCCCGATTCGGATTTCTTCTACACTGCTGAGCAAGATGCCACTTACTTTTATGCCAACGTTGTTCCTCAGTGGCAAGACTTCAACAACGGCAACTGGAAGGTAGGGCTTCTTCTTGTATTTTGCAGCAGAATAAAGCTGCACACAGTTTTGTTCCCTGAGCGATGACATTTTCCTTTTGGTTCTTGCCAGAAATCATTGTTATATTTACTTCGGATACTGTAAATACAGCCGTAAAACCTGCAATTACAATTGCCTGTATTTATCTCCTAAAAGTTACTGTTCAATCCAACCAACAGAGACTAGAGTTTGCCGTAAGAGAGTTGGCTGAGAGACAGCAAGCCACCCTAGACGTCTGGACTGGCAGCTACGGAGTTTTGCAGATGCCTGATGCCAATAACAACGCCGTTGACATGTTCTTAGGGCTGACTGAAGGAAAGACACATGTGCCTGTTCCCGCAGTTCTGTGGAAGGTAAGATCTCGGATTTGTTTTTAGAAGGTACAGGAGATCTTGTCATTCATTTTTTTAAAAATTACTGAGGTCTGAATTAAAGTTTTGCGAAGAGAATTTTATGAATCAAAACTTTGTTTGGGAAATTTTCATACACACACACACACACATATATATATATATATATATATATATATATATATATATATATATATATATATATATATATATATATATATATATATATATATATATATATATATGTGTGTGTGTGTGTGTGTGTGTGTGTGTGTGTGTGTGTGTGTGTGTACATTGCAGTTTCTTTGTCATTTACTGAGTCCGAAACCGAACTCTCTTAAGTCGGTGTCTATAATAATAATAATAATAATAATAATAATAATAATAATAATAATAATAAACAACTCCTCTTCCTGGACAATTCACAACCTTTCCCTTATAATAATAATAATAATAATAATAATAATAATAATAATAATAATAATAACTCCTCTTCCCAGGTAATTCACAACCCTTCTACCAGGCGCGCCGTGGCCATAGTCGGAGTCAACGACGTTCGAGGTCAAGGCTTCTCGGATGACATCAGTATGATGGACCCACCTTGCTACGACGTCTGTGACCAACTGACCTGGATCGACTGGGATACCCAGGAAGTGAGGAGAGGCCGTACCTTCTGCTGCCAAGTGTCTGACCTCAAGGAAATAATACCCAGCTTACCTAACATTGGAAGCGTTCAATTGCTGACCAATTGAGAGGGAAGGAGGAAATAGTGGTGTTTCTCGAGATATTGTTAGGTGGAATAGTGTTGGTTCACATGACATTGATGAGGGAATAGTGTTGGTTCTCGTAACACCATTAAGGGAATAGTGTTGGTTTTCATAGCATTGTTTGGGGAATATTGTTGTTTCTCATAATACTGAAAGAATTGTTGTTTCTCATAACATTGTTTAGAGGAATAGTCGTGTTTCTCATAATACTGGGGGAGAGTGTTGTTTCTCACAGCATTTTTTAGGGAATAGTATTGTTTCTCATAACACAGTTCAGGGAAATGTTGTTTCTCATAACATTGTTTAGAGGAATAGTGTTGTTTCTCATAACACTGCTCAGGAAATGTTATTTCTCATAACATTGTTTAGAGGAATAGTGTTGTTTCTCATAACAATGTTCAGGGAAATGTTGTTTCTCATAACACTGTTTAGAGGAATAATGTTGTTTCTCAAAACACTATTCAGGGAAATGTTGTTTCTCATAAAATTGCTTAGAGTAATAGTGTTGTTTCTCATAACACAGTCACAACTAACAAGAACCATTCAAAATGTAAGAATCTGAAAAAAAAGATTATTTATCTAAGTTATTTCTATAACTACTGACAACTGTTGTATGGCTTGTCAGTACTTACATAAACAACTCAGCTAACAAATAAACGTTTGCATTATCTTTGCTTTAACTTGTCAATTATTATGCTGATAATCTAGTCATATCTGTGATATGTTGTCTGTTTACCTATTTATTGACCGTTTTTACGTCTATTTATTATTTCATACAATTGTCATATTTATTAATTAAATAACTAATTAAACCATTACTTCACTTGTGAATAAATTGATTTAGATTTAAAAGTAATTATTAATATGTCCTCTCCACTGCTCATGTTTTATATGACATGTATATACACTATATATACATATATATGTATATATAGACCTAGTATAGTGTGGATTACTAATATTTTGTCAAAAGCAGGCGCATTTGAATAATTACTACCTGCTATCTAATGGAATTACAGTGTCACAAAAAATAAATAATCCTAAAAGCAATTGCAATTTTCGTTTGACGGAAATTTCATATCCTAAGTCAAACATCCCCGATAATTACACTCTGGTTGAAAGTAACGAAGAAAATTTACACCTCAGAAATACATTGAGTATTTTGGTTGTCTGAAGTTCAAGTTGCACGGAGAAAGATCAATAAGACTAAACCTTTGGGTGTTCACCACTTTATTATGTGAAAAGACACTCTCAGCTGACAAGACGACAGGATATATTAAACGCTTTTCATGTTTTACGCTCAGTCGATACTTTTTTACATATTACATTTCTCTGTTCGTTTACTTCGAAGTGTTGGTATTTTTTTTTATAGTTCGTGACGTCATCATTTTCTCAGCCTACACTTCGAAAGGATTCATTAAAGGATTCTTCACGTTTTTTAAAGATATTTCAGAATTAAATACTTCAATTTTGTGTGCGTCTGTGTTGACAGCGACACGAGACAACAAACAAGAATGAAAAAAAGTGAGCATTTCCGCGAAGGTGGTACAAACGACAGGAAGTATTGTGCATCAGCAATACAGTTAAAAAAATTGGTGATAATTTTATGCTCCCGTCACAAGAATATAGGATATGCAAATATACAATAAGTAAGACTCTTTAAGCACAATAATGTTTTATGGAATCAGAGAGAGGGGGGTTGGGGAGGGAGAGAGAGCGATTTAAAGTTGGACAAAAAAGACGGTTAAGCTGCGTTTTTAAAAGACACTTCACGGCGCCAAATCTCGACTGAGCAAGAGAACAACCTGCCTCTAATATATCAGCGTTCGGTCTCAAAGGACACAGCATCTTACACTAAGGGAGATCTACAACCAGGAGGCTCCTCCTTTAGAAGGAAGTCTCAGGCCTGTTGTCGATCCACTCCTTGATGGCGGGAAGCTCGCACACCTTTTCCACGAGGCTGGCCACGTTCGGATAATGCTCCAAGCAGTCGGGAAACTGGGCCAGAATCTGACTGAGGCTTCGGCCTATTGCGACGTCGGCCCAAGTCATCTGAAACGCACATAGGAGAAAGTCTTAGTCCAGATCGAAAAGTAATTTTCGATTATCTAATGTGGCTGACGTTCCTTTCGATAGTTTCAATCGGTAAATGTGACTATAAGACCACAGTGCTGCTGCTGCAATTATGTGACTACTTACTATTTGTTTCAGTTGTGAAACTGCTATACACCACAAATATCAAGGTTTAGTACCAACGTTTCCCTAGACCTTGAATAATACTAGCGTGGAGTCTTAATAGCGCAAAGTTTACTGCCGGTTTAATTCGTCACTAAAGGTAACACTTCTTCGCTTTTAAGGAATTGTTTTGAATTGATTCTTTACTAAATTGTGAAAAATGTCAAAATAACGCATAGGTCCTTGGCTTTGTTTCTTTTTTTCCTCATGCATTTAATATACTGATGACGGCATGCATCGGTCACCTTAGAGAAAGTTACATTTTTGAAAGTGGGTCTGAGTGATGGAGAACCAAAATCCCTAATCTAAACGAGATTTGAAGAATGGAATTATACAGTTCTTGTTTAATTTGGACAAAAGTAAAAGAGATATTACAATGCACTGCTTTGCAATAGTTTTTTTTAGGTTTTCATAATCTGTCGAGTTGTCTAATGACATACATCCTCAAGTAAAGAAGCTATTGCATTCTCTAAGGAAAAACCTAGACTGGGCCAAGGTCTCGAACCAAAACTGTGAAAAATAACCATACTGTATTCTTAACAAGGCCTCTGACCTATTTTGGGCATATTGAGAAAAAAAAGGGTAATTTTATTTTTCAGCGTAATACATTTTTTAAAGTCAATAGGCTACGTCAAAGCTTGATTCTTTTAACAGTTTTTTTTTTTTTTGGTCTCCTGTAACTGCTATTGTATAATACATTTCAATTTTTTCGTTTCAAAGCTGTTAAACAAATTTAAGATTAAATTTGAGAAGGCAGTCCAGCTCGGCAGTTTTAAATTACTGTGAAGATTTCGTGTGGATATTAATCATAAACACGACACTACTCAAGTATACTGTCCTTTTTTTCATTATTTGTCTTCATGTATTTATTGCATGTCTATTTTATTCCGTATACTACAAATGGTATTTTGCTGTTTGTTCGAACTGTTAATGTACGGTTGGTTGGCAATGTCATTAAACTGTTATTATGTGAATATTATCTAGATATACGTGGCAGTAATTCGTGTATATCATTGTTTACCGATTTATATTGCATGTTCCATTATTAATGGTGTTTGTATCGTATATTTCACAGTGCAATGTTTTGTTCATGTAAATCTTAAATTTTCTAATTCGTTCTTGTTCATCATTTTGATTTTAGTTTTATATATTCATTCTCCTAACTCACAATGTACTAATTATTCTGTAGCGTTCGCTGCTTCCCTTAGAATGCAGGCACCTTTCTCCTTTCTTTTGTTTTCATTCCAGCCACAGCAGCAATCAACGTGAGTAACCAGTGTCTCTCATAATCAATAAGGCAATACATCCCCTGCTTAAGACTAAATAATAGATTCTAGAAAGAGCCTGTCAGGGTGCTTGGCTCTGTTATTCAACAGACCACGTACCATTCGTCTACTAATATGCGCTCCATTATTCGACGAGTACGGACAGAATTGTAACATCATTTTAGATAAAAGAAAAGAGTTCTAGATGACTCAAATATAGAGTAAGAAACGTCTTTTTAAGATGATTATACCTGTGAGTTGCTACAGTATGGTTGCTTAATTTTTAGTAGCATACAACTCGGATCAGGTCAACTTACGTCGTCCGTGATGAACCACTCTTTGTCTTCCAAGCGATGGTTGAGTCTCTTCATAAAAGGTTCCATATGGTTGGGGAAGAATTCCTCCTCAAACAACCTCTGCTTTTCATCATCGTCCTCTACTTTGAACCTACGAAAAAAAAAAAAACGGATGTTAGACCTAGCATGGCTCTCCTGGGCTCTCCTATCCATATACTTACTTTACAATCTGTTGTATAATAAAGACGTTTCAGTTAAAAATTCCCAGTTAATGGGGTCGTTTAATGACGTAGCAGCTTCGTAAAGTTGACAATCTTCCGTTTTCTTAATTTCATCTTTATTCTGACATTGGCATGTTACCCTATTTCCTGCTGCGAATTGTAATGCACAGTTTTTTTCTAACAAAAGTAGAATATGACGAACTAAGTAAAAGATGCAGTACTGACTGTGATTTCGGAATTTACAAGTAAACTCTTCTTCACACTGTCACACAGTCCAAAGGAGTCAATACCCGTGAGATTCCAAACGGTACGACAACAATGACTGAGCAAGGTTTATCTGTATACCTTTAAGCATCAAGCCTGACATTAAATCTTTGAATTCCTTAATATCTGTTATACTTCCTCGTAAGAAAATTATGATGCCCGCAAAATTATGGAAAGATTTTGTGTATGTGAGAAACACAAACACCCATCTCCACACAAAGGGAGTTCATTCACTTAGCAACTAGCAAGATGGAGCGTTCTATTATTTTACAAAGTGAATCGTAACTTTCTGGTGTTTGCAAAGCCCAGTTTTGGTGCGTTCCAAGACACTCAAAGAGGCTGTCGTCTATCAAATCAACAAGATACAAGCTAATCAGCTTTGTATTAAGTGCATAAACTAGGAAACTTGTTAATTAATACCGAATCGGATTAATCAGGCTCAGAGATCTAAAACAATGTCCCACCTTTTATTTTTAACGAAGAGGGAATTTTGTAAAAAAAAAAAAATCTTCGTGTCATCACGATCACGTGAAATCGCTTTTGCTACAATAAAATAACTTCTCCCCAGGAAAAACCAATGAATAGTAAAAAGACATTGATTTATAACGAACTGACAGCCACCCCGGGCCCCCGCCCTCGCCACGCCACCAACGTTAGACCTATACACACACATCACTATCAGTCCCGTAGGGGTGTAGTGCCGTCAGTGCGCCTCACGCGGTGCACTGTAGGCATTACTTTTAGGTTCTTTGCAGCGTCCCTTCGTCCCCTAGCTGCAACCCCTTTCATTCCTTTTACTGCACCTCCTCCAGTCATATTCCCTTCAATTCCATCTTATTCTCCACCCTCTCCTAACAGTTGTTTCATACCTTTCTATTTTCAATTTTCTTTTCACCGTTGAATGACCTCATAGGTCCCAGCGTTTGACCTAAATTCCATATCCCATTAATACTGTCAAGCCAAGTACTAAGAGAGCAATCCTCGGGGATACTCACATAAGAGTCATATACTGATGCATCATCTCTGAGCAAGTATCCACCAGGGCATCGCAATAGGCTGCGTCTAAGTTGTCCTCGGGGACGAGACCTGCTTCCTTGGCTACATAGCGAGCAATGGCCACCGACTGCACCAGGGGCTTGCCGTCAACCATCAGGACTGGAAGCTTCCCCCCTGGGATATCTGGAAGGAAGTGAATAGGATAGAAAACTTGCGAAGTACCAGTTGGTGAATGCGAACCCGAGAGCTACTTTTTTTTTTAATGAATGAATGAAAGCACGTTGAAGAATGCTTGATGCATCTTCTACCGAAAAGTCTATGTAGCCTACTCTACTTTTGAATCATATGGAAATAAATATTAACTGATATATCCATTTTGTTACATTACTCGGGACAAGATAAAATATTCTTAATCTCTTTGCACCTTTCAACAGTCTAAAACTAAGGCAGAAATAGCATACCTCCCGTTACGAGTGACAAATTCTCAGTCTATATACGTGCTGAAACTACACAATTCAGTCATAATTATATTTGAAATACAAGATAACTCGTACTTTGAAAAGATGCATCTTTAGTAAAAGGCTCAAGATTAGAAGACGAAAAAAGCAGGCCATTACCTGGTTTCCTCTCCGGCCATTCCTCCATCTCAATGCGTTCATCGTTGTATTCGATGCCAGCGTGGGCAAAGAGCCACCTTATCAGCTCCCCGCGCCCTTGGGCGTTGAAGTACATGAGGGTATATTCGGGCATTGTAGAGCAGATGTTCCTGTTGGCGAAAGTGCAAAAATTAACTCGTTAGAGGCCTATGGAGATGCTAAACCTGCTATGGCGAAAGTCTATAGGCCTGCTGTGCAAGGCTGCGTCTATAAAGTTTTGTAGCTGTGTACCTTGAACTTTTATAAGATGTGTCTATGATGAGAGTTCTGTGTGATGGTTAATTGCAAGTTGAAAATAAAATTTAAAAAGATAATGTCTTTAACAAATTCATTTATTCGAAACATAAAAGTCGGTGACGTGATCAGCGAGTCGTGTTGATTTCATGATATATATATATATATATATATATATATATATATATATATATATATATATATATATATATATATATATATATATATATATATATATATATACACACACACACACACACACGAAAACTTGCGATACATAAGTAAACCAGACAGTCTGACAACTCCTCCCTGGCATCCTATTTTTAATTTTCTGTTTTATGATAATGATAAACGATAATGAGGAGGTTGAGATCTATAAAGTAAAATGTGAAGGAAACTTTTTCTGCGTCTCCCATCGTGCGAGAGATGTAAAGATACTTGTTTCTAAAATGACAAGACATGGGAGGAAGGTTACATAATCAAAATAACGCTTCGGAACTACTGGTCAACAAAACATAGAATGGGGAAGGCGAGCAATCACGGATTGTCTCATTTATTCAGAAATATATAACAGAAAATACCTTTTCAGCATATTTGGCCTTTGCGTTAAGTTCTAACATTTTTGACCGAAGGCGTTCTTCTCAAACCTTAGGCTATATATTGTCGTTATGTATAACTCATGAAAATATTTGCAAACGAGGAATGCGTAGTCCTGCTCTTACTTTGATCACGAAAGTCCAATTTAGATTCCACATAAAAAAGAAAACATGCGACCCTACACATACCAAGTTGGAGTTCGAATTCTACTTCTGATCAGAATAGGTTAAAGAATCTTGATAAGTAGCTGATATCTGGTCTAAGGAAGTCTCAGCGCGGGGACTTTAGCTATTCAGTAATTACACGTCTTAAGTCGCTGCACTGAAATGAACACGAGACGGTACATATTGATTATGCAGAAGCAGCGATGTTTAAAATCAAAAGGCTGTGTTTATGTGTGTGTGCCTGTATGTGATAATTTTTTAAAGATCTTTGCGCCTAGAGTTGGTTGGTTGGCATAGACTAAGCCACCTTATGCCAGCACTAGCCCTAACTAAGGTGCTGAAGGATAGAGGACTACTGGTAGTGTATCAGCATCTTAAACGGTATTTCGATGATATAACAATGCGTCACAGATAGTAATACTTCGAGCTCGTAAGGTAACAAATTTCACAAACATAATGAAATGCAAGTTTCCGTGTATAGTAGCTTAGTAATTATAACATCACAACACGTAGGATTTCATTTGCCAACTGGCGGAAACGTCAGTAGAAGCAAATCACACGACCGATAATTGTGTATGGAACAATTTGTTGTTCAGCTCCCTTTTCATCTTCCTTCCAGTCCGTTCGAACTAAAAAAGACCACTTTTAAATACCGCACAGTTAAAAGATGGTCTTGTGCTAAACTGCTCTCTCGTGGTTGAAAAATGTTGTTTAGAAAGTGGAAACCTCGTACTGACAGAAAAACCTCCGTGTTCCAAAATTGTGTCCCAGCCAACGAAAACTGGCCCCTACGTATCGTAGACCACACTTCGAACCGGTATATAAATAAACGTCACAAGAATTTAGGTCATCAGGAAGGGTATGCGGTTCCCTCAACAGTAATACAGCGGTACATAGGTTAGTAAGAACCAGTTGCAACCTAATTTAAGGAAATTCGTGTTTATGCATTTCCTGTACCTTTCCTGGACCTTAGGTTATAGCTACTATGCAAAAGGTTAGGTAATCTGAATCCTTATTAGCACGTACTACTGCAGAATAACCGCATGCGATGTCACTTGGGGGAGTCTCGCGGGGTCTTGCCCCCTTGGCCTGGTCAGGGCATGGCGCCTTAGGCTAGGTTAGGTTAGGTTAGGTCTCTGATATTAGGAAATAAAGAGCGCAACACTTTTGCACGTTTACCCACAATTTTAGACATTTAAAAATATTTTTTTATTAATATGACACACATAAATCGTTGTGAAAAATATAGGCTATCATTGTTGCCAGATTAATCGAAGAAAATGCAATTGAAGACCGCGTGTTAAATGTTCCCGTTAGCGTGTAATATGATAATACCGTCAAAATAATAATGCCGCGTTATTTAGGTCTTTCTTCAACTCAAAACCTTTGTTTAATATCACAGTTAATACGAGGCAGCAAACAGAATGCCGAGCTGTGCTTGCGCTTAGTTATGCTAGATTCCTTTGCGTTCGAGCGCGAGATGGCAACTCAGTGGTTCATTCTCCGTCTTATACAATAAGTTAACGATTTTATTGAATTACGATACTCGGCTGAAGCGGAGAAACAACTTCCCTTTCCAATTTTCACCTTCGACGTACAGGCTTTTGTACTGCTGGCCTTCATTTTATGCAATTCGACAAGAGATAATTACGAAACTGAAACGAATAAACAGTTTTCCCATGTGCCAACTTGATGAAATATTGCAAATGAATACAATTGCCTTTTTTTAACGTTACACTTAGACAGTTAAGTAGGCCATTATTCTCTCTTTACTTGTCTGTCTTCAAAATTATGTATTACACTTTTTTTTACTTTGCCCTTTGTAAGATATATAGTTCCTACCCCGCAAGAAAATATGTCTAAAATACTTGAGTTGCAAGAAGATTGCACGTTTGAATACCACTGTATACACTAATACTTTAGATTCAGGGCCCTTGATATATTGGGTAGTGCCTCTCATAAAAGAACGAACGCTAAAGCCTTCTGCACTGTATTTTGATGGGCTGATAACTGTTCAAAACTAACCTAGTACTAGCGTTTGTAGCCTAAATGGATTTCAACGGCCCCCATCTCCCTTGTTCTAGAAATGTTACGTTCTTCGATTCAAAAGTGAAAATCGATAAAGATTTATGCCCTCAATGCCGATGAACGATGGAAACTAATCTGCTGCTCATTCTGGAAAGCCTTTTTCATGATTTACAAAGTAATGTGGCCTACTTTATAACGATCGCTTCGAGTAGGCTCTCGATAATTTAAACACTTTTACGTCACAGCGTAACTCAAAATCTTCCCGATGGTATTGAATATTCGTTATGGCACGCTTGTATCATCAAATCTTATTTACTGTGAGTCATTGCATTGTTATGGTAACCACAAACTTATAGTTTTCGACCATATTCAGTAGTGCATCAGTGCTGCTCGATTTCAAATTCATTATCAAATAGATATTAAGTAATTCATTATCTCATAATGAATTCATCATTCATTATCAAACAGACTCAATATTAATGCCTTGTTAGTTAGTTAAATTTTAGCCATTTTGGAATGGTCATGTAAGGTTTAGGTACCAATACTAAGTTTAGAAGTAAATGTTGAGTCTTTACTTCAAGATTTAAGTCCTAGCCACAAAGAATGCTGCAGATTAAAAGATTATCCAATAAATTAAACAGTTATCCATGTTCAACCCCGGTACGCTCCTCTAAGGTCTCATTGCTTGGTCAATTTACAAACATTGACGCTGAGAATAATGAAAATTATTCAACTGTGAAACCTATAATGAAGTACTAGCCATTCCTAGTTGCTGTTGATTTCAAGCTTGAATTATAGCCTTTATATGACCTTCTATTGCCTGTTTGGAGGGGCCGTTATTACAAAGACAGTTATATTGTTTCAGAAAACGTAGGAAACTCCGTATTGGATGAGGTCTTTCTTTATCTCTATATCGCCTGACGCCATCAATATTTGATTTATTCAGATTGGTGGAAGAAGTTTCATGGCTTGCTCAATGTGTGTAGACGTGAGTGTTTGCTTGCCAGTGCATGAGGGGCCAAGAGTATGGCCATGACATTTTGGTGGTATTTATTAATGGTTAAACAGAAGTATAAGCTCTAGCTCTAGCAATCAGAAAGTGGATAGACCTCTTACATGGTTTCATTCTCTCTTTCTCCACTTTGCGATCATGTCCCTGAGTACTTATATATAAAGAATGCTTGTGTGTTGGAGTTGCTTACATTTCTTCGTGACTCGTATTTCTCATGTCTCCTTTTATTTTCTCTGTTTGATGAGCTCTGGTAAAGTATCCAGACATAATGAAATTGCTTATTACTTTGCCTTAAGTCGATATGTTATTCGTATTTATTCGGTAACCAGTTTTATCCAGAGGAATTGAGCTGTATATCGATGTTGGAAGCCAGCCATAATCATATTTCACGCCTAACATGAACAACTATCGATTACATCATTACATTAGCATACACTTAGGAAGAAGAGAGGTGATATCTTATCTTTGTTCAACTTCGCCTTACCTGTGTTCAAGTTCCCTGAGTCATTCACAGCTAAAAAAAGAAAAGCTTTGAGCTTTGAATTCGTAACACGATAATGACATAGACGCGAAAATGAGTGGTGTTCGAATTTCATTTTATGACCAAAAAAAAAAAAAAAACTCGACTGAGCTTTACTGACCTAGTGAATAAACTACGGTTTATTCATCAGGTGGAATTGATATTACTCATAATGGAAGTTTCATTGCTCAATGTTTTTGTTAGAGAAGGACAACTCACGAAACATTACATGTAGCGGTAACCATGTAGTACTATAAAAATTAGCCGAGACCGTTCTTGCCCACTGCCCAGCTTGCGGTGTGTGTGTGTGTGTATAGGCTTCTGTGAGATACGCACTGAACCACAGGCAGATATTTTTTTTTTTTTTTTTTTTTTTAGCAAGAGCGTTCGGAAACCATAAACCTCCGCCAAGGCTGAGCTATCGGCCCACTCTACCACCCATAAAAATGCTCCTGTCTAGCATAAACTTTGATCACGTGATCCCAGTTACTTGAACAATCTCTGGTCAGACGCTCGTCAATTTTCAAACTAAACTTATGTAATAACCAGATGCCTTAAGAAACCAGCCATTAAACCTATGGCGATAAGGCCGCACATATATTAGCGCTGGTGAAATACTCGTCAAATGAGCTTAAAAAAAAAAAGTGTAGTGTCTATTTCTTGACAGATAACGTTAGAGAGAATCTTGAAGTTATTTTTTCAATGCTATGACACATTTTTTATTTTACTCTTAGGTAGTAAATATGAAGAGAAGTAATGATTACTTCAGTTGTTTTGAGTGTGCTTTTATGTTCATGATATCGGTATGCAAATACTCAGGCACACGCGCACACAAACGTTATATATATATATATATATATATATATATATATATATATATATATATATATATATATATATATATATATATATTATATACACACACATATATATAATGTTGTGTGTGTGTATACGCATGCTGTTATATTTTTTCATTCCAAAGGCGACAGCTGTTTCAGCCCCTAATCAGTGATCTTCCTCAGTGCTACACTAGACTTACAGTGGAACTACTAAGGGATTCAAAGGCAATGAAACACGGTTTTTCGGCGACAACTTTTTATCAAAGCATCCGATAAAGGTGAAAGTCGGCAAGTGTAAGTTCGATAGCTTTGATATTTATAGAGTAAAATGAAGGTGCCGATGCCGGAACCGAGAAAATCACAGACAAGGATCCTAAAACCATTCGTGACGTTAACAAAATACATCATGAGGCTCCGCCCATCCACCAGGTAGGCAGTAAGTCAGCGACGGTTTTGAAGGTGAATTCGACAATGACCAGCAGGATATGGAATTGTCTCCGTGGTTGCAAGGCTGCATTTGTGCTACAGCTTGCCACTTTGTATACAAGCGAGAAGACCCGTGACAAGAATTACTGTAACGTAAATAGGTAATTATTTCTATAGTGGGTAATAGTTACCTGGCAACAGTCATCTATTGCTGCAGCAAATAGAAGGCTGTACTTTCGAAACCTGAGGTAGCCTAAAACAAAACGGATTGTCTTTCTGTATTCCAGCCCTGAATAGATGTAGATCTAACAAATGAGCTATAGACTGGTTCATTATGTGGACGAATACCATACTTTGAATTATTTGTAAAGTAGAAACAATACGAATACCAAGAAAATGGAAGCATTCCCAGGTAACAACTTAGTCCCAACATCTGCTGTGGAAGTTGCGATGAAACCTCCACAAAATAATAATAATAATAATAATAATAATAATAATAATAATAATAATAATAATATTGAGAATGATAATGCAATCAAGGTGACGGTGACAAAATCCTGCTCACCATCATAGATATCGCTGAAGCCTAGGATGGGTACCAACATTAATTAGTGAATATATCATCAGCAAGTGGGCAGAGCCACAGTGAAGAGACGTTTTCCTCATACGTAAACTTCTCTTCACTGTGGATGGAGCCTCATCACGTCATAGGTTAACGTCACAATTGTGATCAAAACCTTTACCTGGGATTTTGATGGCTCTGGCGCTGGAAACACACTTTTACTCTGATAAGTACCAGAACTGTCGTGAAAAAATTGGATCCGTTTTTTCTCATCAATCTTTCACAACGTTCAGGATAGCAAGGGGGAGTGGTAAGCAGGCGGCTGAGTTCTTGGTTCACTTTTTTCTGTAAACATGTTTGATTATTATTTGTGTCCGGCGAATCGCCTGTGTTGTCTGTGTCAGGAGTGTCAGAGAGGCTCTTTTTTATATGTATAATTCAAGTACCTCCTTTAGTAAAATTACCTATGTATAAATTTTGAAAGGGAACCGAGGTGACGACGAGGCATGTAGAGGGACAATATTCTCAAGGGTATCGCTTTGAAGTAACCTGAGCACTGTCCACGTCGTCGCTTCCCCAGCTAAATTGTCCGTTTTGTAACAAGAGCCGGTTCTTTTGGTATGCTAGTTTGATCCTCTACATTTTTGAAATCCGAGGTGTAATCCAGTTAATATTTGGTTAAAGTGTAGCCTGACTGTTCGAAAATAAATTTTGTGCAAAATTGTAGCTTTTAGAAACATGTTTTTCTGAGCTATAAGGTTTTTTGTATAGCCTTCAGCATTGTGTCTGGTACCCGACCGTGTGGTCCTTAAGGGTGTGCGTTAAGTTTCATGTATGTTGAATTTTAAATAGTCTGTTTTTTTTTTTAAATAAAATGGTAAAACCCTGCCTGATCTTGATGGACCTTCGCCTCTATGTTTGCTGGTAGTGCCCTTCAGGCCTGACCATCCCAGTCCCATACCATCAGGGACTTAGAACCCTCCCAGTCTTGGGGAAAAATTCGCGACAAGAGCTGTTGAACTTAGGTACTAAATAATACTTGTAAAAATTAGGTAGGATTATAAAATATACACTTGCCAACTTTCACCTTTATCCGATGCTTTGATAAAAAGGTGTTGCCGGAAAACCGTGTTTCATCGGCTCTGAATCCCTTGGGTATATTCTAATGCATGGCAGAATACGGCCAAGGAAAAATAATAAAAAAAAATCAAGAATCCTTTTCTGTGAAATTTCTTGGCAATTTTACTTAGTAGCGAAGTTTGTGTTAAATCTTTAAAATTTCTTTTTCAGACTAATTTTTTCAATAACATTTAGCCGCATTCTGCTGTTTATTAGAATGTAGTTTCACGTTGAGTCTAGCGTAGACCTGATGAAGGCCACTGAATAATGGTTGAAACAATTGTCCGCTTTTGAATGTATAAATAAAGTAGTCTTATTTGCCCCTTCAGGAATTTTTTTCCTTGAAGTAAGGAAGAAGAAAATTAAAGATTGTACCAGGAAAACAAATATATATATATATATATATATATATCTATATATATATATATATATATATATATATATATATATATATATATATATATATACATACATACAGACATACATACATATATATAAATATATGTTTATATATATATATATATATATATATATATATATATATATATATATATAATTTGTTTATATAGAGTACATATATATATATAGATTATATATGTGTATGATATATATGTATGTATGTATGTATATATATACATATACTGTATATATGTATATATATATATATATATATATATATATATATATATATATAAATATATATATATATCCATGTGTGTGATTGAAGGAATATTTTCAGTAGTTCATTAAGTCCTTCGTGTCCCAATCTTCAGTCTGGAGTGATAAAGCGAGAAAGAAAAATTGAACCAGTGAAAATTTGTGACGAATTCGCGTGACTCTGACTTCCCGAGATACCTAGTTGAGGTTAATGAACGTATTTTCTTGCAATATACATTCCACGTTTATCAGGGGTTTCGTGCCAATCCTCTCTACTTTGTTACGCCCTCCTCTTTTATCACGTACCTCCTCCTCCTTATTAGTGAACAGCGAGAATAGCTTTCTTCTTATGTAGGTAGGTAGGTATATATTTTAAATATTAGTATATATATATATATATATATATATATATATATATATATATATATATATATATATATATATATATATAATTATATATATATAATTATATATATCTCTATTGTATATCTAGTATATATATAAATATTTTTTTATAATTTTGTATAGATGTGTGTATGTACTGTATACAGTATGTATATATATATATATATATATATATATATATATATATATATATATATATATATATATATATACTGTATATATATGTATATTATTTATATATATATTGTATATATAATAAACATATATATAACATACATATATGTATATATATATATATATATATATATATATATATATATATATATATATATATATATATATATATATATATATATATATATATAACACAGTCCATACATCTCAATTTTATCGATCTTCTGTCACCAGCGACAGCCCCAAGTTCGATCTAACGGGGAGAAGCGATCTTAGGCACGTACTGTAGTCTGGAAAAACCATTGTGCCCTCGCTTTACCAGTGGTGAATCGACTGTGGTGGGCCAACACCCTTTGGTGACTTATCTTTTGAGGGTGCAGTAGGCATATACTGAGGACAGTATATCTGTTTGTGGAACCTTACGACAGCAATAGAGAAGAGGCAAAGCACAAAAGCAAAAGTAAGCGGCTCAAACGTGGCAGTTGGAGCCGTTTGAGAGGGAAATCCTATCTACTTCTACTACTACTGTTATTACTACTACTACTAATAATAATAATAATGGCATCGTGAATTTGAAGAGCCGTTTAAGAGGCAGATCCCGTATACTACCACCACTGCTACTAGTCGCATCTTGAATTTATAGGAGCCTTTTCAAAGACAGATCCCGTCTACTAATACTTTTACTAGTTACATCGCGAATTTACGGGGGCCGCTCAAAGGCAGATCCGGTCTTCTACCACTATTGCTGCTTAAAAGTAATTCCAAGACAACAGTAAAACCTGCGCTTAACAATTAAAATGATTTACGCGCAATCCGGGTTCGTTACTGCTTCCGTTCCTGGATTAAATCAATTTTTATAATGGAAGAAGTTTCACTTCATGACTTCCCTTGTGCAGAAGTATCTATGAATATTTCATGACGTCGTATCTCACTGGCATGATGTATTTCACTGGAATGACATCATCGATCGAAAGTAACAAAGCCGCGGATCGTGAAAAGGACAAGAAATGAAGAGGAGAAAAGGTACTGTTTGTGGCGCATTCTGCTAACTCCATTTTTTAGCTTTCTCGAGGAATTTGAGAACGTTTTTTAAAAAAATCATGGAGGACTTATATCATTAACTTTTGCAACATTAGTTTTTAGAATTTATAATTGTATATATATATATATATATATATATATATATATATATATATATATATATATATGTGTGTGTGTGTGTGTGTGTGCGTATATATATATATATATATATATATATATATATATATATATATATATATATATATATATATATTATACATATATATCACATACACACATATATATATATACATATATGTACACATATATAAGAGTATATGGTGTGTATGTATATTATATACATATATAATTTTTCCTCAATTTTTTCAAAATATACGAATTAATTCCGTTTGCTGCGTCTGTGAAACATGACTGCTGGTCGTGTTTATTTGAAAATTTTTAATTACGCTTATATACATTATACATACATATAAGTATATTATATGTATATATACTTTCCAATACACTGGGTAAATAAAATCCTGGCCGTGATAAGCGACTGTTTAAATATTCAATATTTTTGTTAAAAGAAATTGACCTTTGCAATGTAGCACATTCGTAATCACATTACTAGTCTTGTAGCACATTGTAAGCACAAGACAAATATAGAATGGAATACAATATACAATTTAGGCCAATGGCCAAGCTCTGGGACCTATACGGTCATTCAGAGCTGAAGCGGAAATTGAGCGTAAAAAGGTTTGGAAGGTATAACAGAAGGAAAACCTCGCAGTTGCACTATGAAACAATTTTTAGAAGAGGGTGGAAAATGAGGTAGAAGAAAGAGAATATGAACAGAGGTACAGTAAAAGGAGTGAAAGAGGTAGCTAGGAGCAGTTCTTCATTGGAATGGTGGCTAGAGCTCTCGGCTAGCACGCTGCTGGCCCAGCGTTCGAGTCTCCGGTTGGCCAATGAAGAATTAGAGGAATTCATTTCTGGTGATAGAAATTCATTTCTCGTCATAATGTGGTTCGGATTCCACAATAAGCTGTAGGTCCCATTGCTAAATAACCAATTGGTTCTTAGCCACGTAAAATAAGTCTAATCCTTCGGGCCAGCCCTAGGAGAGCTGTTAATCAGCTCAGTGGTCTGGTTAAACTAAGATATACTTAACTTCTTTTTTTGCAGCTAGGGGCGGAAGGGACGCTGTAAAGAACCTTTGGTTAAAAGTCAAGTATATCTTAGTTTAACCAGACCACTGAGCTGATTAATAATCCCTACAGTGCAGCTCGAGAGGTGCACTGACGCAATTACGTCACACGAGGTAGGAAGAATTGGCAAAGTTTAGCGTATATTTCTGAACTCTCCGTAGTGGGGGTTAGCGCCGTCAGTGCACCTCGCGCGGTGCATGTAGGCATTACTCAAGGTTCTTTGCAGTGCCCCTTCGGCCCCTAGCTGCAACCCCTTTCATTCCTTTTACTCTACCTCCGTTCGTGTTCTTTCTTCCATCTTGCTATCCACCCTCTCCTAACAGTTGTTTCACAGTGCAACTTCGAGGGTTTCCTTCTGTTATACCTTTCTACTCTCAATTTCCTTTTCAGCGTTTATTGACCTCATATGTCCCAGCGCTTGGTCTTAATGCTGTATTCAATTCCCGTATATCGGGACTAATGTCATTTCAGCTTCTGGGTACAACTATTTCTGTCAGTCTGCACCGTAGCCATTTCTACGGTGTTTCATAGGTGTCTTGGTCAGCTGATCAGTGCCATATTCACATGTGTTGTAAATGTCACTCTTTTCATCATCATTGAAGAGTCTTTAATAAATAAGGTGTCTGTAGTCAGTTTTATTACCTGCAAAGAAATATCGTCAGTTTGTAAAATTTTTGTACTGGGAGACAATTGTCTAGCATCGTTTTTTTTTTTTTTTTTTTTTTGGTGAGTAATATTAGTTTGATTCTTTGTTGCCAATAATTGCCCCTTTTTTGCTTTGTTATGCGATCGACAAAGCCAAAATCTTTCTGGAGGAGAGCCTTTTTAGTGGGGCAGTATTTTGTACATTAATTCTTAATGCCTTGTGAATTATTTACTATTTTTATCATATTTCTAGACTTGATATTCCTCTACGTCCTTGTTTTGAAAATTTTTATTTTTCAATGTTGCCATTTTGTGTGTAATGATAAGTGTTGCTGATATATTGTACGTGATTTCAATACCTTTAAGGCATCCTGTCCTAGTCTGAGAATTCAAGAAGTCACTCAATAATACTGATGAATGACTGGTTCTAAAGTAAAAGAAGTTTAAAGAGTGACTGAAGAGATGTTTGGTTTTGCAAGTACAAAATTCTAATTCTAAATGGTGATGAATTCAGTAGAACTATTACTCAGCGCTGAAAATCCATGCACTCTTCTTTTTCTGACTTAGCAGTTTATACTTGGAATACTAGGCAAGCTGCTTTTGCAAACAGTGTCATTTTCTAGCATCATGTTCAGTACTACTCCGTTTTCTAGGAATTTTGTCTTGTCTACAACTAAAATGAGGAATAGTTTGCCTAGCGCAGTTGTGGGGTGTTCCGACCTCCAAATGTTTAAGCGGGGAGTAAATTCATTCCTGCTCTCTGCTGCTGCTGCTGAATTCAGGTGTATCGGTTTTATTTTGTTTCCTCATATTTATTAGTGTATATCGCCTTTTCCTGTTACTTGTCTCGCTCTCTGCAGGCTGATTTCCCTATGGAGCCCTCTTGGGTTTATAGTCTGTTGGCTCTGCCCATAAGGGCTTTCTTCAACTGGAGATTTAGAGAAAGAGAATGAACACGTGGAAAAAAAATGTTTAATCCAAAAGCATTTGCAACAGAGTGGACTAGACCAACGCTTACGATACTCTTGAGAATTGAGGTTGAAAGAAGTATACGATTTTATAGCTCGTGTTCTTAAGTAATTTTGTGACCATATCTTCTTATGAGAAGAGAAGACTATTAGTAGAATAGAACAGGATATAGAATTTAAGCCAGACAAGCATTGGAACCTTTGAGGTCATTCAGCGCTGAAAGGTAAATTGAGAGTAAAAAAGACTGAAAGGTGTAACAGGAGGAAAACCTCGAAGTTGCACTGCGAAACAATTGTTAGAGAGGGTGGAAAGTCAGATGGAAGAAAGAGAATATGAACGGAGATACAGTAAAAGGAACGAAAGAGGTTGCAGCTAGGGACCGAAGGGACGCTGCAGAGACCCTTAAGTAATGCCTGCAGTGCACCACATGAGGTGCACTGACAGCATCACCTCCCTACTTGGAAGAGGATTAGTAGTCCCTGGCATTTTGAAGTAATTTTCATTCCTTTAACTTTATTGGTGAGTTTAAGTTTCTGTGTGCTGTATTCCTACAGGTTTGCTCTTTATTTTCTCTTGTCATTTTTTCCCAAGGTTCCTGCAATTGGCATTTCTCCCTCTGTTTTAAATCGACATATTTCTGCCTCTCTCGTATCGAAAATGTTTCGCCATGTTGAATTTTTTATGCATAACCTTTAACGACGCTTTCAGCTACACTAGAGAGAGAATCTTCTCCCTCATAATAGGTTGCTGGCTTGTATGGACTCACACACTCTCTCTCTCTCTCTCTCTCTCTCTCTCTCTCTCTCTCTCTCTCTCTCTCTCTCTCTCTCTCTCTCTCTCTCCTTCGTTCTTGAGACTGCCTTACTTGTCAGAACTTGAGAGAGGCTTCTGTCAGGCATCCATATAGCATATTTTGCGTATTCTATCCAAATGGATTAAATTCTGTGCAGTTGGAGCGCAGAAATTTACGGTTTTTTAGATACAATAAATTTATGATAGAAGACTCCTAAAAGATCAGCTCTTCCGTCGCATTAAGGAGCAGTGACGTAAATGCCCTCTTCGAGCATTATTGGAACCCACAAGTGACCTTTAGAAAAACGTCGTTTGGTCAGTCTAAATGTTTTATATTTCTGTTGACCAATATAGCAGACGATAATCTTAAAATACTAGCTCACACAGAGGAACATTTCCCCGTGACTGTGCCATACTGTACAATACAACGTAATGAATACATTACATTTTGTACTCGAAATTTACTCAGGACTTGTTCAAGACTTCAGTTGTACCATTTGAAAACAAGGATTTCATTGTGTGACCCTTCATGAGAGAGAATTCCAACATTTTTTGCTATAAGCATTTATTGTATGTTATAAATGTAGACTGTTCATTATGATAGCCCTGCATGACAGACAAGACTAAACAGAGAGAGAGAGAGAGAACAGTTTGCTCTTCATTCCCGAAGAGAGAGAGAGAGCTGTCTACTTATTCCCAAAGAGAGAGAGAGAGAGAGAGGGCTGTCTGCTCCTTATTCCCAAAGAAAGAGAGAGACCTGCTTGCTCCCGATTCCCAAAGAGAGAAAGAGAGAGAGAAAAAACTGTCTGTTCCTTATTCCCAAAGATAGAGAAAGAGATAGACCCGTCTGCTCCTTATTTCTAAAGAGAGACAGAGAGATAGAAAGTAAGAGAGGGAGAGAGACTTGTCTGCTCCTTATTCCCAAAGAGAGAGAGAGAACTGTCTGCTCCTTATTCCCAAAGAGAGAGAGAGAGAGAGAGAACTCTCTGCTCCTTATTCCCAAAGAGAGAGAGAGAGACCTGTCTGTTCCTTATTCCCAAAGAGAGAGAGAGAACTGTCTGCTCCATATTCCAAAAGAGAGAGAGAGAGAGAGCTGTCTGCTCCTTATTCCCAGAGAGAGAGAAAGAACCGTCTGCTCCCTATTCCCAAAGAGAGAGAGAAGCTTGTCTGCTTATTCCCACAGAGAGAGAGAGAGAGAGAGAGCTGTCTGCTCCCTATTCCCAAAGAGAACGAGGGAAACCTGTCTGCCTCTTATTCCCAAAGAGAGAGAGAGAGAGAAACCTGTCTGCTCCTTATTCCCAAAGAGAGAGAGAGGGGAGAAACCTGTCTGCTCCTTATTGCCACAGAGAGAGATGGAGAGAGAGAGAGAACTGTCTGCTCCCTATTCCCACAGAGAGAGAGAGAGAGAGCCGTCTGCTCCCTATTCCCAAAGAGAGAGAGAAAGAACTGTCTGCTCCTTATTCCCAAAGAGAGAGAGGGAAACCTGTCTGCTCCTTATTCCCAAAGAGAGAGCGAGAGCGCCTGCTCCTTATTCCCAAAAAGAGAGAGAAAGAACTGTCTGCTCCTTATTCCCAAAGAGAGAGGGAGAG